>NW_027192567.1:732872-772309 GCF_042370625.1 Thermothelomyces heterothallicus | reverse complement strand
TGTGTAAGTATTTCTTGTGTAAGTATTTCTTGTGTAAGTATTTCTTGTGTAAGTATTTCTTGTGTAAGTATTTCTAGCTATCAGTAACCCAAAAGGCGACCGCCTGTTTCTCCCAATCGAGCGAAGCAACGTTCGGTTGTCACGGCACGACGGCGGGAACGCGTCGCAGCACGCCGTGATCGAGGATGCAGTTCGCCGTCTTCAAACCGTCCCGTGCCCCGCTACCCCGCCATCCAACAACATCCTGCCCTGCCTGTCGATCATGCCGTCAGTGGCGCGGCGGTCCCTGGAAAACCTTGGAACTGGGCCCAACAGCGACCTATCAGAGAGCCCAAAATGCGCGACTAAATTTACTTCGCACGGTATACGGACGTACTCGGTTCCATTAGCTCCATGGAGGGGCACGGCAGCGGGGCACTTCGATGTTGGTTTCGCATCCCTCTCCTTCACAGGCACGGCCAAAGGAAGGTTTCAAAGGGGACCTGAAGTGGTAAGCGCGCTATTTATTTGCCCGATCACAACTCCCAAAGTCAATTGGGGCACCTCCTCTATCTTTTTTTTGCCATATTTGCACCTCGCGAGCTCAACGGGTGGACGATCGCAGACCAATTCCAAGCCCTCTCTGTCTCTATCTCGAGTGAACGATAATACACCAATCGTCACCATGTCCAAGGTACGTAATAAAAACAGTGCCACATCCCCTGCCTCCAGCTCGCTGACACCTTTTCTTTCTTTCTTTCTTTCTTTTTTTTTTTTTTTTTTTTGCCTTCAGATTAACACCATCTTGCTCGATTGCGACAACACCCTCGTGCTGTCCGAAGAGCTCGCCTTCGAGGGCTGCGCCGAACTGATCAACGAGATCGCCGCCGCCAAGAATGTGCCCCTCGACAAGCCCTTCACGGGCGAGTCGCTCATCGTCGAGTTCGTCGGCCAGAACTTCCGCGGCATGCTGGTGTCGCTGCAGAAGCGCTACGGCTTCCCCCTGACCGACGCCGAGCTCGAGGACTACGTGCGCCGCGAAGAGGACGTCGTCATCGCCAAGCTCAAGGAGAAGCTCGTGTCGTGCCCGGGCGTCGACGACGTGCTCGCCAAGCTGGCCGCCTCGGGCGAGTACAAGCTCGCCGTCGTCAGCAGCTCCGCCCTCCGCCGCGTCCAGGCCAGCGTCGACAAGGTCGGCCAGTCCAAGTACTTTGGCGGCGACATCTTCTCGGCCGCCACGAGCCTGCCCAAGCCCACGAGCAAGCCCGACCCGGCCATCTACCTGCACGCGATGGAGAAGCTCGGCAAGAAGGCCGACGAGTGCGTCGCCGTCGAGGACAGCAAGAGCGGCACCCTCAGCGGCACCCGCGCCGGCATCAAGGTCATCGGCTACGTCGGGCCGTACAAGGAGGCAGAGAGGGAGAAGATGGTCAAGGTTCTGACCGAGGCCGGCGCCGTCATCATCATGCACGACTGGAGCGAGTTCGAGGACTGCCTGGCCAAGGTTCAGCGTGGCGAGGTCTAACGGGCGGGAACCCATGATTCATTCTCGGGCACTGGGTGGTTGGCAATCTCTGGCAGGCGTTGGGTTTTGTTTGTTGTTGCATGATAGACATAGCGAAGAGTTGGGTACCCTGTTCTTTTTTTGTTGGTCTTCCTGATCTTGTCGGGCACCTTGAATTTTTTTTTATCTACTTCCGCCAATCCATCAGGAAACTGTTTACACTCTGCAGTGTTGCCCTGTTGGGGTTGGCCTCCGGGAATGCGGTGACGATGTGCCCCAGCCTCACCCGGATGCCGGCCTTGTTGAACGACACCTCCGTGCCGTCGTCCTCCCGCACGTTCCCGGCGTCGTCGAAGCACCAGCAGTAGATCGCCAGAGCAACGCCCACCGACAAGTCTTTTCCGGTCTCGCAGAGCACCACCACTGCCTTCTTTTGGGGTGCATCCTTCCCAACCAGGTCCGGCTCCCTCAGGTACGCCAACACAAACTCGCAAACCTGCGCTAGCGCATCCCTCAACAGCCGGCTCGCCGCCCTGCTCTTCCCGATCCCCACCTCCAGACACCTCTTCCCCTTGACCCATCCTTCCCGCTCCGTCACCTTCGGGACGAGCCTCACTACGCAGGCCTCCTCCCCCACCTCGGCCCCTAACAACCCGACAAATAGACCCTTCCCCTTGACGACCTCCTTCAGTACGCCACCTCCCCCCCCTCTCCTCTCCCGGTCCTCCCTCGCAACCAACTCCCCAATCAAGTCCGGGAGTTCCCCCTCCCCGGCGGCAAGCAGATCCTCCTTCCAGCGCCAAAAGATCCCCGCCGTCAACCCGAGCGCCCAATTCTCCGTGTCATCCCCGGCGCCCTGGATGTAACCCCCGGCCTCGCCGGCCTCGGTGCCGGTGCCGACGACGCGCCTGGAAGCGGTGCAGCAGACGACCGGGTGGAAGCCCGCGAGGTCGCCGTCGCCGTCGCGGCGCCGGTGGGCCGCGCCGAGGGGCCCGTCGGCAAGGACCGACAGGTCGTCCTCCTGGGTGACCCAGAAGGGGCGGAGGGGCCGGCCGCCGAGCCGGGCGCGCAGGGGCGCGAGGTCGACCTGCAGGGAGAGGAAGGACGAGACGAAGCCGGGGAGCAGGGCGGCGATCTGGGAGGCCTCCGAGGCGGAGACCGCGTTGGGCGGCGTGTAGAGCTCGTGCGAGTCCGCCAGGGAGGGGAAGAGGGCGCGGTTGAGGACGGCGCACCAGGTGGGCACGGTCTTGCTGAGGGCGTCGGGCATACCTGGGCGTTGCCGTCAGCGAATAGGCCTGGTTTAAAGAAGAGGGGGCATTAATGGCGAGGGGTCAAGGATAGAAAACAATGGGAGGTCTTGGTTTTTTTTTTTTTTTGGGGGGGGGGGGGGGGGGAGAGGGAGGGGCGAGGGGCTGCTGCACGTTTGCCTCGGCGGGTAGAATCGACTATGATGATACTGCAGGGAACTGTCAGCTTATTGTCATTCAGAGTATTGTGTCGTGAAGGCTAACATGACGTCAATAAAGGAGCAAAGCAAAGCAAAGCAAAGCAAAGCAAAGCAAACCCACCCGTTATTCTCCCCAATCAACGGCAGCAAATGCAAGTTCAGCCTCCTCAGGCTGAACTTCCACTGCCCCGTATGGCCATCGGTGCTCTTAAAGTACGCGGACCCGGCCTTGCGCGCAGGGTCAGTATACCAACTGCCGCATCGCTCATTCGCAATCAACGGCAGTCTCAGCGCATCCGCGACCTGTTCGACAAAAGCGGCATCCTGGCTTATCGACCGTAACCGGTTCGTAATGGACAAGTTGGACCGCTTGAGATCGCCTAGGATGCGTGACAGGTTGTGGTGAACTGGCTCGGGGAAGATGACCTGATCCAGGGTTGGGGCAGGCATCTTGGCGGTTGGTCAAGGGGTTTCATACCGTATAAGGCTGGGTTGCGTTGTGAGTCTGAGAGCGTAGGCGATTCACCGAACCCCTCGTCGTCGGCAGATGCAAAAGTGGGGGTACATTGGTTGACCCAGGGAGCCCACAGCTGGGGAAGCCCGATTGACGCGCAGCCCTGGCCCGGCCCGGCGGTCGATGACAACCTTGCGCCATTCCCCATTTGGATCCTCGGCAGGGCAGCGCTCCGTATGGATAAGCTACACAGTACGGATTACATACACTACTTCGTACCTTGGGAAGCCAGAAGCAGCAAAAACCATCAGTGTCTGATATAAAACACTTTCAACTTCCGGAGCATGATTAGGGCCCTTTTCTGCCATGCCGTCTTGAATGGACGAAGCCAGTTCAATTTGATGCCAAGGGAGCCACGAAGCGCTACACCACGTTTGGAACTCATCCGACTGGCTGTTCGGGCTTGGTCTCGGTCGTAGAATAGGTTGCTAGGTTGCACTGGATTTCACCGTCGACCGACCTTGCAACCTATTGTGTTACGGGGCTCTTTAGCAGCGGCTCAGCCGTTTCTCAGCGACTGGAACTCGAGGGTGTTCTTTCAGAGTGAGCATGAAGCAGTCTTCCAAGGAGCTTGCCCGTCTTAGACGATCGAGTCACATTGTGCGATAGCCACGGCACAAGAAACAAGCTCCCTCGAATCTTCCGAAGGGGACCGGAGCGCGTCCACTTATGTATGTACATACAGTACATACGGAGTACAAGCAGCACAGCCCAATCACACTAACGACAAATAGGATGGCACGGTCGGGATGTTCTTAGGGCTTGGCGTTCGTCTCTGACCAGACCTCCATCAAAATTCTTCGTTCGCAAATCATGTAAAAACCGGGGAGGCTTCGCGCGGCGCCACCGGCGTTCTTGGGCGAACGGTCTCCCCCAGAGACGCGCCGGAAGCGTTGTGCACAGGCCACTGTAATGGAAGGCTTGGTTGGCTTTAACAAGAGTTCCACTGCCGCTCGTCAACGTGTCGATAGTAGTTGGACGAACTCGGCGCATCGTGTACTGTACTTTTTGTTAGACGTTGTTCCTTGTCGTGTGTCCCAAAGACCGTCCAGCCGCCGGCGCTGTACACTACGAGAGCTCACCGCCTCTCGCTTCGCCAAGGTCGACGCGGGGTTCGACAATGCCACCCCCATCTTGGATTTGTGGCGCAGTGCGTTTCCGGCTGCTGGGGATCGACTGTGACCGGCAAACGCCAAGTACCCCCGACTTGGCGTTTGCCGGTCACAGGAGACCATTGTGACAAAGAGCCACGCCTCCATTCTGCAGAACGTTTGCGAGTTTCAACAGTTTTTCCAGGTGTTTCGTTGAGCTCAAACCTAATGGTTAGGTCGGAGAGCTCGCAGCTTGCTGCCTGCCTGAGCCGCGAATCCCACCTCTTGCGTAGAACTGCGGGCAAGCCTCTTTGGGTGACAAGTTTCGAGTGTATTCTCTACGGTGGCATTTTGATGGATTATTCCAGCCAGACCTTCAGTTTTGTGTCTTCTTTACCAAAAAAGGGAAAGAGAAAAAAATGACAAAGAAAAAAAGCAATTCTAAACCATTGTTTCCTTAAACATCGTTAATACTGATCCCATTCTTACCCCTTTTCTCTTCTGCACTTTGTATTCCCAGCATCCAGACAACGAGCAAAAAAAAGGGTTCAACGTACTGTGGAGGAACTGCACTGCACGCACGCGTCAGGAAGTGAGACGGCGAAGCCGAGTGTGGAGCGCCAAGAGCGATTGGCAGGTAGGGCTGATTTCGTAACTGCTGCAGTCATTCAACCTCGGAAGCATGCAGGTGACTTCTCTTCCCGGATTCTAGCTAAACGCATGTACAGATTACAGAATAGCACGTACCTTAGTGGAGCGTGCTAGTAGTAGTTTGGTCGGGGACGGGACAGGCCAATGGCAATACTCATCAACAATGAGCGAGAGCACTCGTAGGGCTGAATGCCCCCAGAAAATCATTGGCCGGGCCGTGCGCCTCTTTGGACCCCGAGAACCGAGCCTCGGGACCAAGCCATCTTTGGCGTTTCTCTCGTGGACTTAGCACTCTGTACAGTAGATACACCTACGCAAACATGCGCACTGTCGGAAACAGCTTGTGATGGCGTTCCACCATGAGCCTGAAACGGACTTGCTGTTCCAGGTTACCCAGAAAAGCCGGGAACAAGCCTAAGCGAGATAGCGGCATGATGTGCAGGGCAGCAAGTAAACCACCAGCAACAGCCTTTGAGACGAAGATAGTCACCAGTGTAGCCAAAGTGTTGGTTGATGGCATTGGAGGCCCGAAGGAACGGAAGGTTGGATCGGGCGAGCGGGTAGCGGGTCCAGATCCAGGGATGCGCTTTACACTATGTACGAAATACGGATTACACTAAGCCCGCTGCATGACTCCATGCGCGCTTGTCTAGGAAGGTGCCTATGAGGACAGTGAGGCCGCTCAGGTGGAAATGACCCGCATGCTATCCTGATGAACGAGCACCGCCGCATTCCGCGACTTGCGACTTGCAACCTGACGAGAGAATCTTGGCAATCAACCGCCACACACTCACTCCCTTCCCCAAACCGCCCGTGGCCATATCGCGCGAAGCCACGAAAGCAGGAAACTTCCAGAGGTAACGTCGACTGTTGTGGCACGCTGTCCAAACCGAAGCACCCAAAGCACAAATGAGGTGGCCGAATGAGTCGAAGTCCGCGCGCTCCCCAAGGCTCTTCGCCGTAGCCCTTTGTGCGATTCAATCCCGTCGGCCACAACAAGAAAACAAAGCACTTAATTGGGAGGACGTGGAAGCTCCTTGCAGCTGTGAGGACCCTGAGCCCCTCGTTTTCTGAGACCTGCTTCCGAGCATTCAATCTCACCATCTCATCAAAATGATGGGACCCCTGCGATAAAAAGTTGGCGGAACCCTCGACCTCGAGTACACTTAGCGTAAAGAGTGGGGCACGGGCCGCGACAGGGGACCACTTGTCTCGCCGACGGAGACTTCATTAACCTCCCCTCTCCATCCGCTGCCAATCCGATCCAGGGCTGTTTGTCTGTCGCAGGCATTCCCTTGTGCGGAACCCTCAACTGCCTCGAACGATTTCCGAATTGCCTTGCGGACAGTGGCCAGTCGTCCGCTGCCGTCGCCGACGGCTCTTTACTCCAGTGTAAAAACACGAGTCCTCCGTGAACGATTTTCTTAGTTTCTCCAACTCAAGGCACGAGGCAACACCAGCTGTACATACAATTACCCTGCGGGCGATTGGCATTGTTCGGCGCAGCAAGGCGGTATTCTGTAGCATTGGTTTGTCCAGCACTCCAGCAACCGCGCTTAGCGCGAGCCATAGCGTCCTACACGCGCAGCCATGGCGTCGACCATGGATCCAGCACTACCCCCGACCCTCCCCGCCGACGCTTCTGGTGATGCACCCCGAAGGAAACGACGGTCTTCTAAGAAGGTGAAGTCGGGGTGTGCCTCTTGCAAGTTGCGTTCGACCCCGACCCGACCTGCTTCCCATCGCTGCAATGTAAGAATGGCACGTTGACCGGCTGCAGACAGCGGCGCATTAAGTGCGGCGAAGAGCGACCAGAATGCTACAATTGCAGGCGCAGCGGCCGAGTGTGCGCCGGCTACCCACCGCCGCCCCGGAGCGCGAGGCCATTCGAGGAAATCAAGATCGCCCCGAAACCGATTGCGGCCGATACGGCGAGTGCGCCACCACCCAACCACCGGCCAGTCCAACTGCCTCCCAGGCGGCTCACGAAGCCCTACCGACGTACCTCGCCTCCGATGACGCCCGGCGCCGCCGGCGCTCCGGTGATGCTGTATCGCCCGTCGGTAAGCCTACCATTCACCGACCAGGAGGGCCAGTACTTCCACCTGTTCCGTGAGCAAACGGCGAGCGAACTCTCTGGCTTCTTTGACTCGACCTTCTGGACCCGCAGCGTCCTGCAAGAGTGTCACTCGGCACCGGCGATACGCCATGCCGTTGTGGCGCTGGGCGCTTTATACAAGACGCTCGAGAAGTCGAACGAGTCACCACCGACTTCCCCCTATCCAGACAAGGACCCGGGGGATAACGCGATGCGGCACTGGGAGATGGCATTCAGGCAGTATTCCAACGCCTGCAATGCGTTGGTCAAGGCAGAGACCGCCGATTCGACCTCGAACAGGACGAGGTTGATGGCAAGCGTGCTGCTGGCATGCTTTGATTCCTTCGTCGGCGATCACAAGCAAGCCATCGTCCAGATCCAGACGGGGCTGGGGTTATTAGAACGGTTGCGAGCCCAGAGGAAATCGGCCTTTCTGTCTGCGTCCGACGAGCCGGTAGAGGAGGATCTCACCCAGATGTTCACCCGGCTCGCGATTCAGGCCAAGTCCTACGACATGGCCTTCCACTTCCCCCAGCCCTGGGTCGTGCGCCTGACGGCCAGCCAAGGGCAAGACCCCGGGTCCCCCGCATCGGACGCGTCATCGCCGATAGGCATCAGCCAGGACCCCATCCCGGACCGCTTCGCATCTGTCATGGAAGCGCGCCTGGCTTGGGATAGGCTCTGCGAGCGCATCTTCCGCTTCACCGAAACCATGTTCGCCCACGCCCAGAACGGCGTCATGGGCGTCCTGCCAGCGTCGCTGCGACAGTACGGCATCTCTTTCAAGAAGGATATCGAGGCCTGGTCGCATGCTTTTGAGCACATCCTCGCATCTAGGACCGCACCGGGCGTGAGCAGCCAGGAGAAGGCCGCCATCGCCGTGCTCAAGATGTTCCAGATCATGGGCAAGATCCTCTTCCTCATGACCTTCAGCGACAGCGAGATGCATTTCGACAACTTCACGCCCTACTTCAAGGCGATTGTCGAACTCGCACTGGAGGTGGTCGGTGATGAAGAGCGCAGAGCGGCCGCGAAGCGATGCCCAGATCCGGCATTCTGCCGTCACCAGAGCCGCTGCGCGCCTGATATCTTTGGCGGCCACGAGTATGCCGCGCGCCACATCAAGCCCAGCTTCAGCGCCGACCTGGGCATTGTCCCGCCGCTCTATGTCGTCGCCACCAAGTGCCGAGATCCGCACATACGTCGGCAAGCCATCCAACTGCTGCGGAGCAGCGCTCGCAGGGAGGGCATGTGGGACAGCGAGTTGACGGCTCGAATCGGCACCTGGATCGCCGAGGTTGAGGAAGAAGACGCCAGGTTGTTCGACAGTACCTACGGGAACACGATGCCCACGCCCGGTTCCAGCCCCGTGGAGACACACGCCCGGCCATATGCCGGCGGAGATAGCCCCCACTCCCAGTCGCGCTCGGAATTCGCTGACGGCCAGTGGGGGAGATCCGTCTCTCCCAGCGCCGCCTCGAGCCGCGCGTCCTTCTCCAGCACTCACTCCCTTCAGCAAAACCGAGCCAAGACGATACCAATACCCGAAGAAAAGCGCGTCATGGTGAGGGCAGTCGAGTTCGATCTGCGCGAGCGCTCGGCCGTCATACAGCTCGGCTCGAGAAACCTCAAAACCGGCACACCGGACTTGAAGACCAGGGTTACCAGAATTACGTGGTAGCATCTCGAGATGCTTTATTCTTCTTATTCTCTTTCTTTTTTTCTTCTTATTGATACTTATCCTCAGATGTCATTCGATTCTTCCCAAATACCCTCAGGACTGGTGGATAGCATCAGCCCCGGCTTGGCTTCAGCTGTCTTCCTGGACGGGTGCGAATTCGGCGTCTTCTTTTGTTGCTTCGATTCTGAGAACACCCCGATACATCCGAGGGGCTAACGAACAACCGGGGTTGAGTCTCGGTTGGATATCTTGACCGATCTTTTCTTCTTCTTAACTCCTTTTGGCCGCGGCCGCGCTGAAGGTTTTTTTTTTGGAGTCTGAAATGGGAGGCAGGGAGGACGAGGCTGGCAGTGATCCTACCCCTTCTTGAATGCACGGATCTGGAATCTGGACAAGATTGGAAAGGGAAAACGGCCACCAGAGGTGGCTTCTGCACTCTCGTTTGACTGGCGCTGGACATGGCTGATGCAGCTCCTAGGTTGCGTGCTTGAAAACGGCTGCGGCAGAGGGCAATCAAGGAAACAGTTGGGTTCTTTTCTTTTCTTTTCTTTTCTTTTCTTTCTGTTTTGAAAAGGAAAAAAACAATGGCCCGGAGCAATCCTTGAGTTGGACACTATTAGTGTATAATCGACGCAAACAGAACCGATCTAAAGATGGTATATTGAGCTCCACGCGATAAACAATTGAGACTGCGGTTCAGTTTGACTGCCAGTGGGTCAGATCTGGCTGACCCACCAACAGGGATACAAGCCAGGGTTCGACATGTATTTAGACAGCATCTCTAAGTGCCTCCGGCACTTGGAACAATAAATGGATCCGTGATTCTTCCCCAAGTTGACCGACGGAAGCCGGCGAAGATTTTGCTACGGACTAACATATGAGCAAGCAACTTGTCGCCCCCTCATTTACCCCGGGCTACGCTAATCACGGCGGTCCCACACCCGAAAAGAAAGCACAGTACCTCCGCCGCGGCCAGTCGTCTATCGCGGGCGGGTACTGTGATCTGTAATCCGTAGAGTACTAGCAAACAGCACGAAATGGGGTCGCGCTAAAAGGTACTCGCACGTCCAAACATCCACTTGAAAGATTTTGGTCCACTACCAAGTATTCATCTCGACGGAGGCCGTCTTCCAGAGGGGAGAAATTCGGCCACGGATTCCCGGATGCGGGAAGCCGCGCTGGAGTCGTTCAACTGCCGGCGGCACAGATGATTGCCGTCCGTCTCAATAATGACCTATCGGCAGTGTGCATTCTGCACAGTGCGCGCTGTTGAACAAATTCTCGAGCAGAGAGTCCCTGACATTGGGCAAGGCAACGTTCATGCTTCAACGCGCGAGATGGCTGGATAGCAACCGGGAAGCAAGAGGATGGAGGCTGCGTCACTTGTATGTATGTATGTACACTGTAATCTGTACATACAATACTAACCTTATAGCGACTTGCCGTAACAGCCGATGGGTGCAGCCGATTTGCAGCGCCCTGACCCACTTCTTATTACGTCACAGTCCGCGGGAAATGTTGGCCCGAGGCCTGGGGCCTGCTGGTTTAAGGATCCACTTTTCGGAACGTCATTTCTCTTGTTGGATGGATATGCTGATGTCACAGAGCTGCCCGAGCCCACTGTGGCACAGACTACATGCAGCTCCTGCCATTGAGTTGACAATGACATTAGATGTCACCCGCCTGAAGCTACTTGTGGTTCAAGCCCAAAAATCACGGGCTGCGACCAATCACATCCTCCTCGTAGCGCAAAGTACATTCACGGCCCGCTACTACATGCTGTAGTACAGGGGCTACACTTAAGACGATATTAAGACAGGACTTACCGTGTACGGATTGTAATTACCATCGCTGATAACTAACTATACAGCACCCTACTTGCTGTATTAGCCACCAGGATCCGCCTCTTGCGAGATGTGTGTGAGCACTGGAAAATATCTGTACCGCATTTTTGCCAGACAAGCCTTCCCTGACGTCACACATGCCTTGATGGTTGCCCTCCACCGGTCTTGGTTCTTGCTTGTTCAAACATCCCATCCCATGTTGCTATCACCTAGCACTCCGTAGTTCTAGTCGCAATTCTCGGCCCCTACCAAAGCAATCAGGGCCGAACGGGAGAATCCACTTCTATGACGTCGTCTCTACCCGCAAGCAACGCTTTGCAAGAATGCGAATCTGGCTTCTTGACCAGCAACTTCCCCAATGGCCATCCGTTGTCTATATAACCATCCTCTTTCTCCGGCGTTGAGCCATCTTTTCCATTCTCAGAAACAACATCAACTCAGCGATCACAAACAAACAACCATCACAACTCGACACGCAAACTCCTTTTTTTCCAACTACTACATCACAACAATCAATCATCATGGACACCATCAAGCAGGCCGGCAACTACGTCTCTGACAAGATCTCCAGCGCCACCCATGCTGCTTCCAAGGAGGCCAACAAGGACGTTGCCAAGAACAACGACGCCAGCATCGGCACTCGGTACGCTTTCTCCAAAAACCCTTCGTCAAGGCAATAATATGTGCGCTAACACAATCTACCCAACAGTGTCCAAGCGGCCGGCGATGCCGTCGCCGACAAGGTCAAGGAGCACAAGGACGACGCCTCGGCCGAGGCCAACAAGCAGGCCGCCACCCACTAAATCAACGCCTCTCGTCACGAGCGCCAACAACGAACTCTCCTCTGTTTTGTCACTCGGCTTTTGCTACATGACATGACATGACATGACATGAGAGGGACGACGGCTGTTACGAGGTTTTTCTCCTTTAATATTCCTTGGGGCTTTTTCCGGATTTAATAATCTTTTGGATGGAGCACTGGGAAGGAAGGAAGATCGCGATGATACAAACACAATACCTCCAATAACTGCCTTTCTTGGCTAGAAGACAATTACTCAATCACGCGTTGTCAAAACTGCTTCTCTAGGTGCCTTTGTTCCCGCCCGTGACTGTAATTGTGCCGCAAGTATTTGGGACTAGGAAATTGTTATCCCTTTGGACTTCGAGCCAAGTACCCCGGCCAAGCATCCTCCCATGACTGGTTGGCTCGAGCCAGAAAGCGATCATGTCGCGTAGCCGGAACTTCCCGAATTCACACCATAGAAGTTTGGCAGAGTTGGAGAGGGAGGGATGGAAAGGGGGGGGGGGGGGAAAGCCGCCCGAAGGCGGACGGATGGTCTGGAGTCAGGCCATGCGTAAATTGGTGCGGATTCTTTTCTTTGCTTTCTTTTCTCCTTTCTCATCTTGGTTCTGGCAGGACTATACTTTCAAGTATCCTTCCCCTCCGGTCGAGTAAAGGGTTCGTTACCCGGTAGTGAAGTGCGTCCATCTCTTATCACTTCGTGGTGGAGCCGACTAGCACGGTTTTTGCAGCCTTCAGTTGTTTTCTTTCCTTCGTCAGCGCTCCTTGATATGAACCCGCAACCCGAAAGTGATAGCAGGATGGTGTAACTCTCACCCTCCCCCCGGCCCCGGAATCCGTGGAAAATGGGCTCTCCGGTCGTGTTTGACACAGAGCCCTGCACCGGGACCGTTGCCGGGGGGAAAGCGGCGAATTGTGACTGGATGCAGGTCTCCGAACGGGTCTCCCCGTGCGACGAATCGTCGGAATCCAGGGTGAGGCCAGTTGCAGCCGCAAGGGGCCTTGAATGCCCCGTGCTCAAGGAGCGAATCGGCTGGCTTGGGTCGCGGGGTTGAGGCCAGGGTCTGGAAACCTTGGGATGCTGAACGTACCGTATAGTCACCGCAACGCTACGCGGCATTGCATGGGCATAACCCGTAATTTCCACGGCTTCTTCTGCGTTGCGCGTGAAGGAATTAAGAAATAGCATCGGAGCCCTAGGGACAAGTTGGGAGGCCGAGATCAGGTGGTGAATCAAAAATTGCATGCAGACCCCCAAAATGACTATGCTGCTATCGCAGTTGGCTAGGACAACGGATCCTTACTCTCGTACTGATGCTGCGTTCCGCGTATCGTGGGCGGACTTGCCGTGCGGGAAAAGCCGTTGGGTTGGATGTAAGGATGAGGTATGTACATACATAGTGTAATCGGTACATACACGCGGAAAGGTTGGGCAGTTTGATCAGCGGCAGCCCTGATCCCTGCCTACCATAGAGTACCCACCCAACCAAGCTCAGAAGCCAAGAACGGTTCCTGCAGCAAGCCGAAACGTGGGGCTGTCACAGGTCTGCCTCAACCGCACATTTACAGCTATGCTTTGGATCCTGCCCCGCCAATGCCCCGCGGGCTCATCGAGCCTGTGGGCCCCGACTCTCCGAGTGAGAGAAAAAAAAAAAAAACGCCTACCTGCACTACACAGCGCCGACCTGACACCGGATCAAGCCCTTTCCATCGGATCCCAGATATGGTCTTCTTGGTACCGCCGCTTCAAGACACGGGACTCCGGCCATTAGTAGGACTTCGAACTTTCCCGTCGCTAGCCCCGCACGGGCACAACCGTCCCGCACTTGCCAATCCCCCCGTTAATGACCGCATCGTTCTCTCCCGTTTTGGCCAGTGTGCCCGAGGCATGGCCAGTCGATACTGTGTTCGCCTGGCGAGTGCTGAAAGCAGCATCGACTCGAAATGGATCCAGCAGGGAAGGAGGGTTGGGGGAGGGGAAGGTGCGATTCACCTGGATGATGGAATCGACTCGGCTACTCCGTAATTCTTGAGCTATATCTCATAAATCCAATTTTCCCGAGGGTTCCGAAGGTCTTGGTTGGAACAAGACCCTAATCGCCGTACAGAATCTTCTCGCCTCTAGCCCCCAACTCTTGAAAGAACCCGATTTGGGACTGGACCGCGAGGCAAGATAACGACTGGAGGAGCGGCGCTGATTCGTGATGTTTGTCGGACCCTGCTCAGCCCGCTCTCTATCCCGCCCCTCGGCGCAAGTTACTCCCCCAACCCCCCCCCCCTCCTTCTCAGGACCCCTGCTGCTCTTCCCAAGACGGGGACGAGCACAGCAAGTCTTGGGTCGCTCAGGCACTGTTTCGGATGGCGTGGTTGGGTTCAAGGCGTGCGTCCACCCCTGCTGCTCTCGACCAAGGCGTGCCCTCCGAAGACGATGCCGTTACTGCGCCTTGCACCTGTTCTATCAGCTTGCAGTACTTACCCTCGCCGCTTTCCTCCCTCACCCATCAGACGACGACGTGCTCTACGGGATCGACGACGTGGTTTAGATGACTGAACGACAGCCAGAGGGCTAACACGGCTCCGTCGCCAACACCAGCCTCGCGGCTGCACGCCGAATCAGCCCCAGCCCAATGTCGCCGCCATATCCAACATTCCCAGGGGGCGTCGGGTGGTTGGAGTCGCGGGACGACAACAAGGAGTGGATGTTGCAGACCAGCAACTTCAACGGGTCCGGGACTGGCTTCAATCGAACCTCATTCGCCTCTCAGCAAATGTTCTTGAATGACTTGAGATTCTCCACCGCCAAATCCATCCGCACATCCACCATCATCCTAGCTTCCTTCAACATCATAGCCGCCTTCGCAACCACCCTGGGTATCTTGTGCGACTCGTACTTTAGGAAAAGGAGGGACGACACGAGCTTCAGGTTCTGGTAAGGCTCTCCATCCCAAACAACCATTCGCCTCACACACCTCCCCAGCATCTCGCTCACACAGATCAGGCGCAATGGCTTCACCTTCGTGCCCGAGGCCGACGTCTATCCGATGGTGCTATCCGTCGGCATTTTCATCCAAAGCTTTATCTTTGCCGGCGTCCAGTCTACCGGCCTCGACAGCTTCTTTGGCGTAGGTTGTACATGGATAGCTCAGCTCATGCTGCCTGGTAAGCTGACCCTGGTTTTTTTCTGCTTGGGCTGAGGAAGAGGAGGAGGAGGAGGAGGAAGAAGAATGCATGCTGACGCCGTGACAGCCGTTTTCATTGCCCCTTACACGCAGCTTGTCTTCGGGGTCGAAATCGCCATCAGGGCCCTCCGAAAGAAACCATTCGCCCCCAGGGGAAAGTACAACGTGTCAATCTGCCTCTCCACAGTCGGCATGCTCCTTCTCGCCAACTTTCTGATTGCCGACTTCGACCCCTCTCCCAATTTTTGCCTAAGCTCGCTCTTCTGGTTTGTCGCGCATTATTCGGTCCTCTGCTTCGGCCTCTTGGTCGCCATCACGAGCATTGTTCTGGGCTCGGCCCTGACACTGTTCGTTCGGCTGTACCGCAGCATCAAGATTGAGGTCACCGCCAGGGTTGCTGCCTCCCGAATGGTGTACTACCTCGCGCTCGCAGCCATTTCAGACGTAAGCTGGCCCCTTCTTTCCCGTTGCAGTTGTTTTCCCACTCGCTCACGGTTTTCAGTCGTTCATGATCCCCTTCTTTTTCGTTCAGGGGTTCAGAAATGACCGAAGACAATCCGGCAATGCCCTGGACCTGGCCATGATCGCTTCGGTCGCGGCCAATGTCTCGGGGCTCATGACTGGCGGCCTGTACTTCTTCCTCAAGTCTAGCACTATGTCGACCATTGGCCCCAGGGACAAGGTCGGGGAGTATGAGAACAGGAGAGCGAGGTACAAGATCACACGCCAATACTCAAACGATTCTGACAACAGCGACGACGATAACTATGACCGACACATAATGAACCCGGTGACCGGCCCGCGGAGCTTGCGCCGGGTAAAGCGTGAGGAGATCCTGATGGGCACCGAGAAACAAGAGGAGGCACTTGACAGCAGGGCTCCATTGCGGAGCCGCGGACAAACCCGAGATTCGGTCCGCTCCAACAAACTTGTTTCGGCCGTGGCATCAGTCCTGCTGCCCAAGGCGCCGGAACCCGCACGCATTTCCTCAACTTCTGCGGGAACCCACGCTCGCAAACGCCCCTATTCATTATTTCCGCGGGGCGCCGTCGCCTCCAAGGCATCAATGCTTCTGCCGGCTACGACATACTCGCCTGCCGACTCTCTTAAGCCACCTCCGTCGATGGCCAACCTGGCCGACATACGGCACAGGAGGGACTCATCGCTCGTGTCGTCCGCCACGGTCCAGATTGGACTGCGTCTTTCTTCCGTCGACGACATGCTTTCGCTAGCCCAAACCAAGCCTGCGGCCGATGACAGCGTGGTTCACACCCTCGATTGCCCCAACGTACCAGACAACCCAGGCATGAGGAGCCCCAAACGCGCTGGAACCATCGCTGTTCGGTCTGCTACCCGTCCTGCTCCTACCGCCTCTACCGCCCCTACCCAGCCTGCTGAGAAGACAGACAACAATGGGCAACGAGAACCGGTCCAGGATGCAAGGATCGGGAGACTGCCGGCCTTCCCGAAAACCGACAGCCAAGTTCCCAGCATCGAGGCTGCGAAAGAAAAGGGAGAGTTTACTCTGAGTCCCAAGATCTACAGTCCTAGCTCCCCAAACAAGGCTAAGCTACCAAGCCCTCAGGGCGTCGGATTTGGCGTGCCTCCAGGCTCAAAGCTCCCCGGCGGCAGGAGCAGAAGCAACAGCAACTCCCCCCCTCGGAGTCCGCCACGACGCCGGGACACAGGGAACACCACTTCACCACTGCCGACTGTCGCCAAGAGTGACTGGATATAGCCTTGGCCGGCGATGGGTGACAACAAACAGTGCCGGCACTTGTCTTCGCGCAAGAGTGCTTCGATTATTTCCTTGTGTTTTAAGAGAAGGGAAAGAGTCTGAGGATTCACCAGATTAGAGAGCGCCGCTTGGTACGGCCCCATGCGCGATGCACGATATATATACCCCAACAAAACACAACGACGCACGGATGCCAGGGGCATAGGCTGTGTGGCAGGTTTCCACACCTCATATTGCAAGGCGTTGTTGAGGAGTTCTTGGCTATCGATACTTCCTGTCTCCAGAAGACAGTCTTACTCTCCTTTTCTCCCTTCCTTCTCTATTTCTTTCTTCTTCTTTGCTTATATAGTTTGGTCAGATGATGATGATGGGAGGCACTTGTTCTTCTTAGTAATCACATGTTTGGGTATCTGGACGACATTCTTGTTTGGGAGAGAGAGGATAGGGATGGTTGGGGTTTTGGTATGTTCACTTCACTTCTACACTCACCTCTTTGCACGCACCTCCGGATGTTGTGCACCTTATCTGTTTTGTTCGCCAATGTCGGCAGCCTCAACACAGACATATATACGTGTAGGGCTGGGTGTGCGGACAAAGCAGAGTTTTTTTTTTTTTTTTTTTTTTTTTTTACCACAGTCTGGCACACTCTGTCATCGCTACAGATACCAGTTGTATATAGCTAGTTCCTCTCTTGCGTGCGAGTCAGGGACTGGAGGAGGACGTTTGCTGTGTATGATGTGATGGATTTATGAGGCACATGAGACATCAACATGGATATCCTGTTCTCTCACCACACACTGGTTTATCAGGTCTTTCTTAGGTTGGCTACGTGATTCACACACAAACTGATGAAGGGGTGGTCTCTGCCGACGACAAGGGCCGATCAACAGACCACCTTATATCAATTATACTTTTTGTCGAGCTCACATGCCCCTACTCTCGGGGGAGAGAACCTTGCTGATCGATACGCAGAATATAGTTGTTGATATAAGGGAAGGCTACAGCCCTTACCACCGCTACGTACGTACACCAAACGCCAAACCCATTATACACATACTCTCCCCTCTCTCTCCTCTCGATCTCTCTCACTCTCACTCTTACTCTCACTCTCTCTCACACACACACACACACACACATACACACACATACACATCCCCCACGCCCCTGCATCATTCTGTAACACACACTTTCTAAGTCCGCCAACACCCCCCCCCCCCAAAAAAAAAAAAAAAAAAAAAAAAAAAAAAACCGCTTCAGCCCCAGCTCCCCTCCTCCCAGCCCAAGGAGCCCTCGGGACCACCGGCCTCGTCGCCGCCAGCGCCGCCATTGGCACCGCCCGGGGCTCCTCCCTCGGAAAGCCAGCTCCAGTCGGCCTTCTCGAGCTCCCTGACGAAGAAGTCGTGCTCCTCTTTCATGGCCTGCCTCAGCATGGCGGCGCCGCCGGGGCCGGGGCCGGCCATGCGGTCCGGGTAGCGGCGCAGGTTGAACCAGTGGGTGAGGCTGCGGAGGGCCTGCTCGAGCGGGACGGCCTCGTCGACCTGGTCCTCGACAGCGGAGCCGACGAGCCACTCGTCGCGCAGCTCCGGGCGGCAGTGCAGGTACACGGCCGTGATGACGCGCATGTTGGACTGGCGCCACTTGCGGCCCGTGTAGGGGACCTGGTTCTTGAACAGCTTGAGCGTGTACAGGCGCAGCTCGTGCTGCGGCACCTTGAGCGACTTGCGCAGTATGTTGGACGACTTGTACTGCACCATGAGGAGGTTGCGGTGGGCGCGGTGCTTGCAGATCTTTTGCATGATGCGCAGGTAGTTGATGAGCGAGAAGAAGTTGCGGCGCGAGAAGTCGGTGATGGGCTCGGCGGGGAGGGGGTTGATGGGATAGCCGAGCTCGTCGACTTCCGGCCGAGGTGGGGGTTCATTGGTTGTGGATGATGATGATGATGATGATGCTGACGACGCGTTGGAGGAGGGGTCAGTTGAGGAGGAGGCGCCGGCTTCGGAGTGCGCATTCGGAGGCGAGCGCCGGCGTTTGATAGGGGGCGGAGCGGCGTCGTCGTCGCTGATGTCTTCGAAATCGGTTGCTGTTGGGTTGGGAACAGGGTGTTGTTGGGGAATAACGCCCGCGCGCGAGCCGCAGAAGTAGAAGAAGCTGTGACGGTTGATGTCATTTAGTACCAACATTTACAGTACGGCCTCTTTCCAAAGGAGAAACAAATAGCTCACCTGTGTTCTAGCCGGTCCGTCCTGCTCTCGACGACCTGCTGGACATCGTACATGGCAAAGATCTTGAGCGCCATGGGCAGATAGTTCAGATCCAGCAGCAGCTGGGTCATGTACTCGAACTTGAGAACGTGGGAGAGCTTGAACCACTTCAGCAGCAGGATCAACGTGCCGGTAACGGCCTTGGCAGCGATTTCTCTGCTGCGCAACTCATCGACGTCGGCATCCAGCGGGGAGGATGGGTCGCCCTTGGAGCCGCCGTTCGGGCCGTTGTGCCCGTTTTGCTGCCCGCCGTTCGGACGTGCGCCGGGCGGTCCTTGGGGCCCGTTGGCGTTTTGTGGCGACACCAGATTGCTGGTCATGGCCGTGATCTGCCTCAGAAACACGATGACCAGCGACTGGAGGTGCGGTAGGGCCTCTTTCTGCGAGAGCGGGTTAGCCCGCCAGCGCACGGTCGAGCATATACATATATATGTATATATATAATCAAACCACTTACGTAGAACTCCTCCACGGCGTCCAGACGCTCCTTGATTTGTTGGCTGACTCCCCGCGGCCCGTAGTCGGGCCCCGAGTTGGACGGCTTCCGCGGCTTGTCGTCGGAGGCCTTGGCCAGCCCCAGCTCCTCCCTTTCCTCGAGCGTCAGCGACGACAGATCCAGCTCGTCCACGATGTCGTCGTCGGCGTCGTAGCCTCTCTCGAACTTGAGGAATTCCTCACGCTCCTCCCAGAGCTGCCGAGTAGCGCGGCTCATGCGGACCCGCTTAGAAAAGAGCTCGCCGGCCTCGAGAATCGAAGCAGGCACGTCGCTGCCCTCCCATTTCCTTCCCACCAGGAGATCCTGCAGGGCAGCGCCGCCTTTACCGCCCGCACTGTTGCTAGTAGCGTCGAGGGGAGGGTACATGAAGGGAAAGTTCTGGTTCGTCTGGTAGTTCTGCTTCTTGCCGCCCTTCCCACCGACTCCGGGACTGGGCGGCGGCGAGGGGGCGGGAGTGGCGATATGGACCGGCTGGTGCAGGATAGAGGCGCCCCCGCCCGGGCCGGGAGGGCCCGGGTGGATTCCGTTAGCCGCGTTGTTTCTTGTCGGGTGGTTGGGCAGAGGGGGGATGATAGTATTTTGGTCTGGTTCGAGGGGCAGGAGCGGCTGGGGAGGAATATAGGCGGGGTACTTGGAGGTGATTTCCTGCCGGAAAGCGTGGTAGTCGAGCGGAGACGCGGTGATGATATTCTTGTCGTCACAGCCGATCATCTCGCTAGTGGCCTCCTTGGCCTCGGCGAGGTCCTTGGAGCCGCCGAAGACCAGCAAGATGGACTTCCAGAAGAGTAGAAATATCTAAGGTGGCCAGTCAGTCTCGGCTTTCCTCTCCGGAGAAAGGGGAGAAGGCCCGAAGACCGTACGTACCTGGGTCTGCGGGAGGATGCCCGTCTCGTCCCATCGCAGCTTCACTACGACCTGAAGCAGGAAGCTGGTCAAGCTGGGGTTTAGGGCGACTGTGTCCGGAGAGTTAGCAGACGTATACCGACAGCCCAGAGATTGTGTTGTACTTACGCAGCCTTTGCCGGACCTCTGCCATCCCCTCGGGGTCATCCAGCGCCTCCTGCATCGCCACGTACAGGATGGTCATCAGATGGATCAACTCCTCTGCCACCATCTGCACGTTCTGCGGGAGGTCGTCCGACCTGAGAAAGACAAAAAAAAAGAGACATCCCCTTAGCAGGCGATCTCCACGAGGCTTCCCCACCGGGGGTTGGATTCCGCACTCACCAGAACAACTCAAAGACGGCCCTCAGCGCTTCCCAGACAAGCTCGAGCCCGCCGCACTCGGCGACGAGGCGCACCCCTTCCTTCATGGCCTCGAGCTGCTGCGGCGTGGCCGCGGACCTCGCCTTGCCCTCGAGCACGGCGGCACCCAGCACGCCGGCGGCCTTGACGGTCTCGGTCCAGCGGCCCAGCACCAGGTAGACCACGGCGCCGATGGCCTCGGCCCTGGCGATCCGGTCGCTGCTCCTGAACCCCTCCAGCAGGACGCGCACAAAGACCCTCTTCCTCTCGGCGGCCTCCTCCTCCCCCTCCTCGTCAGCCCGGTCCCATTTGGGCGCCGGGGGGGTGCCACCACTCCCTTTCCCGGAATCGGGCGCCGCCCCCGCTGAGGTGGCAGCGGGAGGGGGAGGAGGAGGAGGGAAGAGGCGCGCCCAGGCCGAGTAGAAGGCGCGGTTGGCGGCGTTCAGACGCACCCACTGCCAAAAGTTGTACATGAACCACTCGTCGACCTCCTCCTCGAGAGGGGCCATGTCGGTGTAGACGTAGTCGTAGGCGATGGGCTCGGCGCGGGGGAACTCGGCGACGATGCGGCGGAGCTGGGCGAGGGAAAGGGAGTCTTGCGGCGGTTGGCCTTGGCCTAGCTGCTGCTGCTGCGGCTGCTGCTGTTTGCTTTGAGGTAAGCTCTGAGCTTGTCGCTCCCGAGCTGGGACTGGAGGTGAGGAGGATCCATTCTGGCTGCTGCTGGTGCGGCTGCCGCTGTTGTTGTTCTTGCTGTCGTCGGTGATCTCGTCCTTAGTGTTCGAGTCGGATTGGGAGACCGAAGGTACCAAAGAGGAGGAGGGAAAGGAGGAGGAAAAGGAGGAGGGTGCGGTCGGGACGGGGGGAGGAGGGACGGAGGGATGGTTTCGTTGAAGGCCTGGCCGTTTGGGCGCCTTCTCGTTCTCGGGAGCGTTTGAGGTCGCGGGCTCAGCTGGGCTCGTGTCTTCGGTCGGGCCCGCGTTTGTCTCTTCGGCTGGAGTGTCAGCCGACGGCTTCTCGTCGCCTGCAGCGCCGTCGGCCGAGGCGCTTGATGACCACAGCGCGTTCATGTTTGTTGGTGGGGAGCTCAACCGTTCTTGGCGGTAACGAACGGCAATGGAGGTCGACTGCTGGCGGGCGGTTGCAGGGTTCAGCGGCAAGGCCTAAGAACCCCAACCCAGACCCACCGCGGCGCCTGGCCCGTGTGCGTTGCCTTAGCACCGTACTTGTACATACATAGTACGTCCCTACTAGTAACGTTATAGGGATTACCTACCAAGGGAGGCAAGGCGTCAGTTAGGCAGGAATGGAGTGGGGGGACACGCTATCTCGGTGCAGTGAGCTTGGGAAAAAAAAAAAAAAAAAGAATGGCTACCATTCAAGTGCAGGCACAAAAATAGGGCAGAGAGGGAGGGAGAAAATAAAGAAAGAAAAAGGAAGAAGGGAGAAAAAAAGGAGGAGTCGCGATGGTGTCATTTGCCCGAAGGGAAGAGGTACATGGTTCAACCGCTCGTAGCGCCAAATCTGATAAAACATCTTTTTATGGGCGGGCTGGACCGGACTCGGAGGTCATGAGGACTATTTTCGTAATGACAAGGGCCGCCTAGGTGTGATGGATATCCTGATGCGATCGACTTTGTCTCTCCGAAGCGAACTCCGTCTCGCGCCCTCTCGGAAATTATCTGCGCGATGCGTGTTTTGTATGATTGAGTTGCCTGCCTCGTCCCGATGCCGAAACTCGATGGGCTGACTGTACGGTATATACTCAGCGAGACAGCGTACTTAGTCCTCGCCGTCGCTCCCTTCAGACGCCGGCGCCGGCGCCCCCCGACCCTCCTTGTCCCCTCCCGCTATCGCCGCCGTCGCCGTCGCCGTCGCCGTAGCCGCCGCTCCCGCCGCTCCCGCCGCCCTCGCGGCCATCTTCTTCTCCCTCTCCTTCTGTCTCCTCTTTAGCTTCTTCTCCCTGTTCAGCCGCTTCTTCTTCTCCCTCAAGTGCTCCTCCTTGCTCATCCTGAGCCGCTCCGCCTCCGCCTCCTTCTCCCTCCTGATCTTCTCCCTCTTCCTCAGCACTATCCTCCTCTTCTTCCCCGGCCGCGTCTTCTTCTTCTTCCGTCTCCCTTCTACTTCCATCACCCCCGGGTCCTCCCCCCCGGTCCCGCCGCCGCCGCCGAGGCGGCTCCCCTGCGCGTTGCCGGCGCCGGACCCGGACCCGACCGACACAGTCACCCGGGTCACCCTCCAGGGCACCTCCAGTCCCCAGGCCCGCTGCGCCGCCCACGAGAGCACCTCGCGCGCCGTCACGGCCGCGTGCCGGAACTGCTCGCGCTCGCGCTCCGACAGCTCCCCGCGGATGTAGTGCGACAGCGGCCGCGGCGCGATGGCCGGGCCGTGGTGCGGCGCCTCGGCCTCGTCGTCGGGGAGGAGCACCACCTTTTGCGGCGGGGCGGAGGCGCCCGCGCCGGTGCCCGAAGTAGTCGCGGGAGCAGGAGCACCAGCCGGGGTGGAGAAGAGGCGGAACTCGAACTCGAGCTTGTCGGCTCCTTGCTTCGCATCCCCTCCCCGCTGCTGCGGCCGCCGCGGCTCTTCGCCCGAGTCCTCTGCATCTGCATCTGCCGCTGTCTCTGCCGGTTCCGGTCCCGGTTCTGGTTCCGGTGCCGGTGCGGCGGCGGGCAGCGGGGGGATGCTGATCGAGAGCAGGCCCGCCAGGCGCTCGTTCAGCTTTGCCCGCAGCTCCGCCGCTTCCTCGTCATGGAGCTCCGGGCTGGAGTGGCGCTCCGAAGCCGAGTCGAAGAGGTCTTCCCTCCGTACTCTGTTGGTCAATCCGTCAGTCGCGGGACGGTTGTCGCACGAGCCCGCCCTTGGGAGCCCAGAGTGAGGGTGGTCGGCAAACGTACCGTTTCGCGTCTGGAAGCTCAAACATTGGCGAGGTTGACGAGGCCTTCTCTCCGCAGTCGACTGGTCTCGATCGATGAATTAGCGGGTGGGGAGCGCCCAGATGGGTTGGAGGGAGATGCGCGAGCTGGGTCTTGTGCTGCGGGTCGTTACATGAGACGTTCTATCGTTTCCCATAAACTAGCTGATGAGCTACCTAATGCAGCAGGGATTGGCATTTTTTCGACGCATTGTGCGCGGCACAACCCCAACCCTGGATGCCTTGCCGTGTAACTACTCTGGTACATACTTGAAGAGCAGAATATGGCATTTGAAGAAGGAAAAGTGGCCAATGCACACATACGGAGTACACGGGCTTGAAGATGGATTCTCATCATAGTTACTCGGTTCCTGGAAACGACAGGAGCGCCAACGATCGACATCAGCTACCGATGCTTATTGCATGTGAGGGCTATAGCGCCGATCTTGGTTTTGCGGGAAGTGAGGGCGAGGTCTCATTTAATGCAAGTAATTACGTACTGTAGTTGGACTCCAGGCAATCCATGAAACACCGCTTCGCCTCACCCGTGGGGTCGATATGTTTCAATCTCGGGGTAGCTACATACGTATGTACAATGCTGCGCGGGATGATGAATACAACGCCTAACATCCCTTGTGCCCCCTTCCTCCATTCTTCCTTGCCCCATGTAAGCACTGCTATTAGCGACAGACGGCTCTCATCAATCATGAACGTGTTGGAGAGATAAGGGTGAGAAAAAAAAATGTGAATGTGGTAACGTAACATGTGGTATCAATCCAAACAGCCCCTGCTTTGCTCTCCATGAAGTATATGAACAGATGCACAGGAGAAAGAAAAGCGAAAAAAAAAAAAAGAAACAAAACAACATTGGAGAATGTGTGTCGTGGAGGGGGGAGACAAGAAACAGAAGCTATTGAAAAAGATAAAAAAAAAAAAAAAAAAACCGTTTGGAGCACAGCAAAACCGCAATGATTCCAGGGGAAACACGAAACGATCCACCCACATCCGGATTCACCCCCCCCCTTTCCCCCTAAGCCGGCTACCAAAGGTATTCCTGCCTGTCATGCGAAAAAATGAACCGGACCAAAACAGCAACCAAGAATTCCAAACACGACAAAGCAAATGGTTTTTTTTTTCCAGAACCGAACCAGATCAACCACCCCCATCTCCTGGGGGGGTACCGCTCCCGGACACACACACCCGAACTTCCCATCTTGTGTGCTGTGCTGTCGATGCCGGGTTCCCATGGTCCGCTCTTCTTCCCGATTGGCCTCGGGAGTCAACAATCTCCAGGTCGTCTGAATCGTCGGAGAGGACGGGCTCTCCGACGTGCGATTGCGAATGGGAAAGTAATAGGTCGAGGAGGAGGAGGACGATGGGTCGACCGCGGCTTTCTCCGTAGTATACAGCCTCAAAGTTGCGGGAGGGAGGAAGAAGATTTAAAAAAAAAGAAACGAAGAAGAGGGGAAAAAAAGGGGGGAAAGGACAATAAAGCAAAGGTAAAAAAAAAAAAAAAAGAATTTTCCCCCTCTATACCCCATCTCATTCCACCTCTTCCACCTCTTCCCTCCTCTCCCTTCTCCAATTCATGCCGCGTTCCAAGTGTACCCGTATCCGGCCTGCGCCGCGCCCGCCTGCCCCACCGCCGCCGCCGCACCGGCATGAGGGTGGTGCCCGTCCGTCTTCACCGCGTGAGGACCCCCGGCACCGCCTGCGGCCGTCGCGGGATAGCCGTACGGGCGGTCCGCGCCGGGGTTGGCCGGATCCCCGCTACCCGCGGCGCCCGGGCCCGTCGCCGCCGCCCAGCCTTGCGAAGCCGGGATGTAATCCCTCGCGGCGGCGCCGGTATCCGCCGCGGGCGCGCCGTAACCGGCCGCGGTGGCCTGCGGAGGCGGCGGCGGGAGAGCGGGGTGGTGGCTCTGCGGGCTCGTCTCCGGCGGGGCCGGGTAGCCGGTCGCCGGGGCGGCCTGCGGCTGGGGCGGCGGCGGCGGCGGCGGCGGCGGCGGGCCGTAGCGGTACTCGCCCGACGCCGTCTCGTTGGAGATGGACGACGTGACCGACTGGTGGCTCGCGTGGCGCGGCGATTTCGAGGGCCGCGGGTTGGCGTCGCCGATGTACCGGGGCACCGCGAGCGAGTTGTCCGGCGAGGTCGTGCTGCCGCCGCCGCCGCCGCCGCCGCCGCCGGCGGTCGTAGACGAGAGGGAGAGGTGGTTCGGAGGAGCCGACGTGTAGGTTGCAAATTGCGTGCGGATCGGCGGCTGGGTCGGCTGTTGGTGCTGGGCATGGGCGTGGGCGTGGGCGTGAGGGTGTGGGTGGTGTTGAGGCTGGTGCTGGTGCGGGTCGTGGGATGCCGAGAGCGGCAGTTGGACCGACGGGCCCATCGAGCTTGGTTGCATGGGCATCTCTTGCGGCTCGGCCGTGAAAGCGGGAGCCCCCGATAGGGGCATCTTGGGGTAGGGGTCCGGAGCCATGGTGGACGTCGGGTAGGTGGCTGACCCGGGCGTGTGCGGCATCGAGACTTGTGGGGGAGGATTCCAGGTCGTTGGGTAGGAGCTGCGTGTGCTTGTGTTAGCGAGACTGCCTTTTTTTTTCCCCGGCCCCCACATCCTTCTTCTCTCCGTTCCTCTCTCTCTCTCTTCCCTTCGACTTCTGTCGCATAGGTTAAGGTGGGAAAAAAGAGAAAAAAGAAAAAAAAAAAAAAAAGGGGGGGGGGGTCCCGGGGGGGGGCGGGGGTTTGGTCCACTCACTGGGAGCGCATTTGCATCGAGCTCTGGGGCATTTGCTTCGGTGCGGTAAACGTGAAGGCCGACCGGGGTACATCGAGACCCGACAGGCGCGGCCGCGAATCGTATGGGGGCTTGTTCAGGATGACGGCCTGCGCTACGATACCGTGGCCCGTCTCGACCAGCGTCTGTCCCCGCGAGCCCGCGCTCGATCCCAAGAGCGGGATCTCCTTTCTCGCCTGGAAGTTCCTCGGGCTCCTCCCCCGCACCACGATGGGTGCCGTCGTCAGCTCCGAGAGGACCAGTTTCTGCCCGTTCGCCAGAGTGCCGTGGAGCTTGAGGTGAAGGACAAAGTGTTGCTGGAGCTCCTTTCTCCGTCCGTTATTCGCCGTCGCTCTGAAAAAGCCACGGGGATTAGCAATCGCAACCTCTTAAATGAAAACTCCCGGGCGCATCACACACTCACATCCTGAACTGCAACCTCCTCCACCCGATCGGGTAGATGGCGTAGTGGTCGCCCCCGCTTTCTTCCTCCTCCTCGGATGGGGGGATCAGGGGCAACGTGGGAGGCTCTTGATCGGGCGCCTGGCTCGTCTCGGGCGAGTTTGGCGGCGGCGTCTTCCACGGAATCACAATGAGGCGCACCGGGTGGCCGTCCACGGATTCGATGGCCGAGATGCTGACCTCCATGTTCTTGATCTGGCTCGTCTCGCCCGACTCCAGCAGCACCGAGAGGGGGATCTGCGGGAAGCAGATGCTGCCGCTGATCTGGAACAGGTTGCGCCGGTAGCACGTCAGCTCGGCGTTGAGCACGTTGCCGTCGCCCGTCGTCGATGGGAACTCGGAGAGAAAGAACATGCCGTGCAGCTGCGCTTCGATCTCGATCTCGTGGATCCTGCCCTTGGCATCCACGATGGTGTGCTTGTCTCCAACCTTCTTGAAAGACAGGAGCTTCTGGTCGTGGTTCGGCGGCTTGTAGTCCTCCCGCAGGTCCTGCACCATCTCGGTATAGGGAGCCTGATCCACCTGCGAGTAGGGCCGCTTCAGCGTATTGATGCTGGGGATGTTCAACGACGGGTGCGGGTATCGATCGTACGGCTCGCCCTCCTCCTGTCCCGGCCGGCCCGGCTGGTACTGCGGATAATCCATCGTATGGCTCCTGGGACGCACAAGATGTGATGACGCTGGCGGCGCAACCGACACTGACGGGTCCTGGGGGTTAAACCGGCCCGTCATCTGCACCGGATTTCCGTAGTTGGACCACATGCCGCCATGTTGCGACTCAGCCCTCAGCTCTGCCATCGTGTAGGTAGCTGTGGCTGACATGGGAACATGCCCTTTCCCCGGGACGAGTTGTTGATCAAGACCCACAAACCAACCACAAAGATTCGACAGGACCTGTTTCCTCCTCTTCGAGCCAGCCTGCGAGGGAGACCCCCCCAGACGGAAGCGTGCAGATGGCTTGACCCTCGGCGCAAGTTCGCGAGGACGATTTGACCGTCCAGGAGCAGCAAAACTGGCTGGATCGTGGTCTACAAGGCGAGGTGAAGAGGTGGCAAGAAACGGACCGCGAGCCGCGACCAGGTAGTAAGGGCACAATGTATGTACTTGTATGTATAAGCCAATGTCATTGGGGACTACTGGACGGGACCGTCTTATGAGAAGCTTCGGCACTGGCCCCAGGGGGGGGGGGGGGGGCGGGAGGTTGTGTGCGGCAAAGGAAGGAGGGCGAACCGCTAAGGTAATGTTTAACACCACTTGCAGGGCCGATGCAGAACCGTTCCAACCATACAGGGAAGGAGGATGAGAAACGAGGGGGGAATCTGGCAGGCATTCCCGAGGCCCTTGCTAGTCGAGATGGGGCAAGATACCGGCCGGGGCCTGTCCCATCATGGACCAGGGTGCGACCATCTCTCCTTCGGCATGGTCGCAGTCGTTACAAGTGCTGCGTTCGTGAATCTTCACGCTTACTGACCATACCAAGTAGGTTTCTGTTTCTCCAGGGATATTGGCTCCTGAGATTGTTGTGATGAGAGCGAGTCAAACGATATCGACTGAGATTTCCCGCTGAGCCAAGGGATCGGACCGCCTTTTTTTTTTCTTTTTTTTTTGTCATGCTTGGGCGGTTGCCCAAAATCAGTGGGGCATGAGGGACGAAACAACTCTTGTAAGTGCATACATAACTAGTGGATGCGGATTGTGTCAAAACCCCGAGAGTTGAAGGCGGAAGGGGTGTACCGATTGTTCACAAGGGTATGAAGTAACTAGTAAATTTGGTACTGTGGTAATTAGGTAGTGTAGAGATTCCCGTTAAGGTCCGCCCTGCCTAGCCAATACTCTGCCGAGCGGGAAGCAAAACATCACCCGCAGGCTCTTCGGAATATCAGCGCGCGGGCTGGATGAGGAATGGCCCGTGGAGCAGAACCATGACGGACGGTAGTGGGGTTGGGGGGTTCTTCTGGATGGATGCGAAAGGGGGCGAGCATGTTGGTGTGTGCGAGGCTCGAGGCAAGCCAAGCGATCAGAGAAGGGGAGGGGCAAAAGGGGACGGGGAAGAGAGGGGGGGGAAGGTTTGGCGGACAGGATGGCACGTCCGCCCCTCGGCCCCTCCTCCGTCCCATCCTGGTTCAGGCAGCAGGGTCTTGGTTCAGACCTTGTTCGGCCGAGGAAACAGGGGCACCTGATTAGCACCAGAATCCTCCGAGGAATCCTGGGCGGGAGACAAGCGACCCGCTAATTTCTAGAAGACCGTTGGGCGCTAAACGCGCCGAAGAAAAGAGGGGAGGTAAAAAAGGTCGGTTCACGAGATTACTCGACCGGGGTGACAGCTACGAAACCGACGGACCCCAGCAATTATTCGGCTGGCGGAGATGGCGCACAGCCCACCCCTGTCCACCCCGCCAGAGGAGGAGATCGCGAAGACAATAAATATTATCGCTGATATAGATGGGTTCAACGGCCGTTGCGAACGCCGAGTCGGTCTTGCAATTGGCAGCAAAGCCGTAAACGAAATCATCAGCGACGAGAGCGTTCCCACCTCTCGCGTGAGCGTGTGAAGATCGCGGTTGCTCGGTCGTGGGCCGTGCCATTCGCACCGCGTCGAAGGACGGGCTCTGGCGGCAGAAAGAGGAAGCTGGGCCGCGGTGGATCGGGGCAACTCTCGAGTCTTCGGCCGCGCGCACGACGCGCCTTGTCTTTCTTCTCGCGCGCCTCGAGCAGGACGAAGGCACAAGCGATCGGCGGGACGGCTGATGCTCATGAAAAGCGAGATGCGGGCATCTATCTGCCTGCTTCGCAATTGTCCGAATGTATCCAGACTGGGAATTCGTGTTTTTGATGTCCAACGATGAGAGGTAGCATCCAAGAGTTGTAGCTGGGAGCTCGACTAAGCTCCTCTGGTCCCAAGTAGCTGGGTTGGAGCTACAAGCAATGCTGCTCGGCGGGCTCCCGTTGCAACTCCGTTGAGGATATGCTCTCTGCTGCTGCTGCTGCTGCTGCAGTGATTAGAACCTTGGGAGCTCGCAGCGGGAGCCGGGTTTCCACACACGGGTGGGGGTGCCAAAGCAGGGAACTTCCGGGCACGCGCCGCCCGATCCGGTCGTAGCGCAATTCGAGTTAAGCCGCCCAGGGCGGAAGCAGGAAGTGCGGAGGGGAGCGAAACGGCGCCGCTCGACGACATGCCCAAATGGGAACTGGTGCCTGGGCCCGCTTTTGCGCCCTGGCTCTGAGCAGGCTGCACCCCGGTCCGGACACGAGATGGGCGTGCGGCGACGCGATCCCACAAATCGAACTCGATGTCGAATCGAACGACCACTCGGTTGCGAGTGTGGTGGCACGACAGCCCCATACGCATCCACACATGCGCCATGAGCGTGCACGGCAAAAAAATAAAATATAATAAAATTAAATTAAAAATTTAAAAAATATATATAAAAAACCAAAAAAACCCCCCCCCCCCAAAAAAAAAAAAACAAAGCGGTGCAAAACGCCTTGGTTCTCGAGTCACGGCCGTCAGCCGGCAGTCAGCCTCGAGCGCCGCGATGCGTGCCTCTCTCCCAGTCTCTTCTACCACTACCGTCAAACGTCGACGTCCTGAAGCCTGTGGGAGGCGACGGTCACACCACGGCAGGTGTACCGCAGTAGACCTCGGCTCGTTGAATGGGCTGCTTGCTGCCTCCTGCACGGCCAGCACAACCTGGCTATGATTGGGCCAGGAGAAAATGACTGAATGACATCTCCGGGTTGGAAACGCCTCTCCAAAAGCACGCACCTTTGCCGTAACATGCACGCAGGGTGTCGGGTTAGTAGCGTACAGGGTACTGATTTTTACAACTCGTCATGGTTCGCATGCCTTAACAGTATTCTCCATTTTCTGTGTGTTTTCCTCTACGTGCAATCCGTTGAATGAACGGACCAGAGACGGCACAAGACGCGGTGTCGCGATGGTCGATCAACAACGTCCGGCCTACTCCCGGCTTCCGCAGTGTCGAGTACGGAGTAGTTACTGCGGGCCTCCTAGCAGTGCGGTGTCAATTCTGTAGGACCTCCCAGAAAGTTATCGCTCGGTCACAAGAAGCGCCCTTGAGGGGGGGCGCGCGTGCAGGGTCGAGGTAGGTCTGCGGTTCAACAAATAAATTGCTCTGCAGGCCGGGAATGGGAAAGAAGGCGGGTCGGTGTTGCTAAAAAAGGACTCGGCAACAGGTGATGGTGTGCCGGGTGACCAAAACTCCTCAGTTGTGACTGCAGCTTGTCGCCGCCGCTCTCGCCCTCTCAGAGACTGCACGCCATGCCCTCTCACTACCAAAGTCGAATTTGCTTTGCTGCCGGTGCTGGAGGCGCGTTCGGTTTCTCTGTTCTGCTACCGTACCTTCTCGGTTCTCCCGAGTTCATATCTGCCGTCCTCTCGTCATTCATGGCATAGAGCCAGCTTTGGAACTGAACGGATGACGATTCATTGCGAGATTGTACTGTACAGACAGAGGACCCAGCGCCGTTCAGAGATTAACTATAACTAGTAGTTTGTAGCGTACACTATGCACGAAGCTTGGTCGTCCCTCCTCCCTCCACTTCGCAACGCCTCATCAACTAGACTGGGCAGGCGCTGCATGCTCCTGGTCGCCAGGAAACATTCCGGGCGGTCCTTGGCTGCTTGTGGCGACGCTAGTGGCTGCTTGGCCTCCGGGACGGGATGGAGGGTGGGTAGGCGGGTCCCGTTCACACCAGGATTTAAACTTCCCACTCCGTTCTTTGCAGGTCCATTTCAGGTCAAGCCCACCCGGCTGTTACCGGTGGCTGTCCGTTGCAATTGCAACTGTCTGAGCTTGTTGGCCGCGTGGGCGGACGTTGCAATCGCGATCGCATCGGGCAAAGTCAGGGGACCGGCTTGCGGAGGATTTTTTGCGAGATCTGCCCAGGGAGGGCGCTTGCGGATGTGACCTCTACTCCCGCAACTCTTAACTATCGCTATCATTAAACCCTCGTCTGCAAGCATCTTCGGACCTGGGGAGGAGACTGGGAGAAGAGCAGGACACTTTTCACAGGACAGGGGCAGCTGACCGTGCGCGCGCCACGACCAAGGGGGGCATGCCACATTCCTTGGCCGTCGCTGGAGCAACGGGTCGCTTCGGCGCCAATCGTCAGCCAGCTGTTGTGGGCAAATAACGTTCTGGGCATGACTCGTTTGCCGTGCCGGATCTCTGTTTTAGTCACAGTTTCTCCAGGTTCCGGGAAAGAGGAGAAAAGATCCTGCGCGCTACCGGAAGTTTTATTAAATACGCAGCATCGCTTTATTAAAGCGATGGAGCGGAGACTTGATTGGCACGCATGGAACTGGGATATCGCGCCCTGTACGGAGTACAGTTCCTCTTGCGGAAGAGCTGGCGTGGTTGCTCGGCTGTCCCGCTGGCAGGGAAGAAGACCGGCTCCCAAACGCAATCAAGCGTACGTATACTGTATGTGCATACAAGGCAGAGAATCTCATCTGCTTGAGTAGCTTCGATTGTTGAATTCCCTCCCGATCGATGGCAACCCTTCTATTCATTTCTCCCTTGGACTTCAGTCAGCCTCGCGGCCGTCGCGCGGCCACGAACTCGCTGCGTCCTCACAGCCGGTTTAAGGCTATATTAGCTGGCTAATATAGCAGCGACCGCTGATACTTCGCGCTTCCCCGGTCCCCGCCCTCCCTTTCCTCAGTCCACCATGGGACCAGAAAGATCGGCTGCTTATTACGAAAGGTTTCTCTCATCACCGATGGCGGCGATATGACACCTATTCAGAATAATTCACGTCAAGTTGACATTGGTGTCATTTTGCAGGAACTGCTCCTTGATGTACGCACACTTTTTCGCGGCCTCCCGTTTGAGCCAAGAATGCGAGTGCGGGTTGGCGACTGGCGGGCCTTTTGCTAGTACTTGCCGTATGAGTGTATGTACGGAGCAGTGTACTGTGTAACTAGGTGAAGGGAGGTCTAGGCTCCGCAGTATCCAGCGGAGAAACAGGGAACATTGTCCCCACCTCGCAAGGGTGCCCGCAATGCTTGTCCATCGAGAGGTTTCTCCTGCTGCAAGTCAACTCTTCTTCATCGTTCTCGACACACAGCAGGACGCCCTGCCCGATCCCGTAACTCGGCAGCAGACGGAGATGCTGCGATGGGCCGTACCGTGCCGTGCCGTGGCTAGAAGTGGTATCGAGCAGAATTTTAGTAGTCGCACGTGATACCGGAGTTTACGCACACAATACGCAGGTATTCCGGGTAGCGAGCAGCGCCATGCAGACCAACTCTCCACCCCACTTGAGTGTGGCCCGTCTTACTTGTATGTGGCGATGGATATAGTGCCCGTCTCTGGAGTCGCAGAGAAGGAGACCGGCTGCAGCCCTACCCAGATATCCGACGGCCTACTAACTGTACGGAATAAAGCGGTTTCCTGGAACACCTACTGCCTGGACTGATCAATATACCTGCTACGGACTGCATACCGCCAATCCTGGGTCAAGATGGTCTCTACACTGTTGGAAAGACGGAGAGGCAGACGAGCACTTCTCGAACCCCACTTTGTGAATATATAGTGTAGGCTGCTGTGGCCACCCGCATCTTACGAGTCGACTTGACACTGCTCAAACCCAGGGTGGTCGAAGAGGAGTCCAGTTATGAACTCCAATCAGGGCCGCGTGCACGGGATAATTCTTGCCACTACAAAGGAAAACGCGGTGCACTGTTGCAGCAATGCTCAACTGTTTCTCATTCCATACTTCATAACCTAATGTTAGGTACATACTCCGTACTTACCAGTAAAGTACACAAGTTGACGGGATACTCTGTAGTTACAGCACAAGCACCCCACAACTGGACAGCCCTGATGTCTTTCCCGGCCGAGACATGGCTTTTGCCTGACCCGGGGACTGGCGAGTATCAGCAATCAACAACTGATTTCAAGCCACCCATGGCTTGTCGGTATGCGTTTTTTTTTTCTTTAAATTTTATTTTCAGTCAGGCTCATCGATTTCTCTGCTCCACACACGAGCCCAAACAGTCTCTCATCATGAACATTGACTCGCTCTCCCCAGGCGTCCGGGGTTCCGGGAAGCTGGTGCTCCCCCGGCACACGCGGGCACAACGTTACTTGCGAAGTGCCAGTGGGTGCGGGAAGGCATCGGCGCCATGCAAAACTCCCTCGCGGGATGGCACCCTGCCAATCGAATCCGGGGGGTGGGAATCTGCCGTAGGCTATATGTACACAGTTCGGATAACCAATGAGCAAGGCGCAGTGATGACGGAGCTAAAGACTTTAGCCTGGAAGGGCCGATTCGGCTGCGCTGTCAATTTCCCGGCCAATGGCAGCCGCCAATTACTCAGCTGGAAAAACAAGGTGCGGCTGCGCGGGTTTGTGGCGCACCTTCCCCTTGTCCGCTTTCTGTCTTCCTCATCGGCCGGCCGCTCGCAATCCGTAATCCAATTGGACTCGTCCACCTCGCTTAGCGCCGCCCTTCTTCTCCCCTCCCCCCACCCACCCTCCCGAAAGGTTCAATGTTTGCCGAGATCCACCGACCACGGAGGAGGGAATACAACTCCTCCGTACATAGTGCTCCTCTGGACACGAATGTACCGCGTACGAGTCCGCGCCTGAGCATCGCGGAGATAGCGTCGAGGCAAGGGTTTCGAGACGACGAGGTGACGGGGTAACTAACCCTTCCGGCAAGCCACAGCGCCATTCTTCTCCTGCGCTAGCTCACCTTTGCAGCGCTTCCGACGGAGTTCGTCCCAACTCCCTGCCAGATCCTTGTTCGCGTTCCTGAAAGCTGACCAACCTACACTAGACTCTTTTTGTGTGCGAGCAGCGGCTCGAACGAACGTGCCAAGATGGCCACACCGAAGCCCATCTGAGGGAAAGAGCCGATGAAGACGGGCCGGCGAGGTGAGTGGAGCGAACTGATTTGGGTGATTGTTATTTTGAGGAGATTGTGCGGCTACGAAAAATCGCCGAGAATGGGGCTGGCTTTTCCACGAATTGGGGTGAGCGAGCGAGCTCTCTACACTATTTCCGCAAAGTCTCTCTGTGTTCGCAGGTAGACAAAATTAGGCTCAATGCTGGTACCATGGGCTTGGTCGACTGCGAAGTCTGACTGAGAGGATGGCGCGACCGAAGGAGCGGCTCTTGTCTCTTTACAAAAAAACACTACGGGTTAACTTCACTAACACTTGCGTATAGAGTAATCCGCAGTGTACCGACACCCTGCGGAGTGCGGAAATGAGTAGATGATGACAAAGGAACTTTCGATAAGCGACGAGTACGCAGTTCCGTACTACGTACCGAGGAACTTCGTTTCTCCGTATTGTTGTGAAAGTGCAGTGCCCACGAGTGTACGTACTTGGTACGGAGTACGCGAGTTCTCTAATAGTAGTTATACGGTACGGATACCACATCACATCAGCAATCCACAGACGGCGCCTTGTCAGGTTCCACAGGCAGTACAGACATACACTACGGACGTACACTACACTACTCCGTACACACATGCATCCGTTTTACAGGGAAATCCGTACTGACTGCGACATGGGTTTCCACGGTTTCCCCACCGTAACGAAGAAGTTCTTTTTCGAGTTTGTTAGACAATACGGATTACAGCCAGGTGCCCTGCTCGAGAGGATGTCGCTTACAGTAACGTTAAGCCGATCGTGGAGAGATAATTTCGGCACTGATCCGAGACAAGAAAAGGCTGCCTTCGAGATCTCCCCGCTGCCGTTGAAACGCTGTCGTGGCAGGGGATATTCGGGACAGTATTCGAACTAGCTCCCATATAGAGAAACGATGAATGAGCACTCGCGTGCTGGTCGTTCAAGGTGAAACGTTGCAAGGTTCGAAACGCCTCAAATACTCGAAACACTTGAGACACTCGAAACACTGGTGGACGATGGTGAAGAAGAGGGAATGAGAGGGGGCCTGGCCTTCACACTGTTCCCCTACACTAGCGTGTTGATTCCTCAAGGCGCCCCTTGCCCTTCTTTAGTACTGCGCATCTTTCTTTTCCGGAGCAGGGTGCAACGCTATGCCCAACCCTTGCCGAAAACAAACCTCGACAGCGTTGCAGCGCCAGCGACAAAACTGTTCCGGCGCCACGCTCCACCTTCACGACATCGGTGTCCTTGTACACTGCACCGCTCTGGGCAGTACCCTCAGCCCTGGAAGACATGCGGACCAGCTAAACTTGGGCCGCGACGGGTCCTAATTCAATTCCCGTGAGTCAGGGTTCGCAGAACCAATCCTTTTCCTCATATGTAACGGTCCCAATCCCTATTTTGAAGCAAACTCCGACAAGAGATTGGCCATCACGACAAGAGGGGAAAAGAGGGAAAAGAGTAGAGAAAAAGGGGACTCGGGGCCATAAAGGTCAAGTCCACAAGTTTGCCGCCCACGGTCCGAATGTACCCGTGAAGTCAAGGCCCAGGTTCCCTCGAGAGAGGCTTGCGGAACCGAGTACCGAAGGCCCATCTCCAGTCCGGTTATGGAAGGCCCCCGGACTCTGGTACCGGTCAAATATCAGAGAAGAACGAAAGGGGAGGGACAAGAGGGATCAGACGAGGACAAAGCTGAAGGTTCTCGGACATCGAGGGCTTATTCGGCCTATTCGTGCCGAGTGAGGCTTCCAAGACCAGGAGCCGCCACCTACATGGCCATCCAACTCGGCGAACTCAGTACAGATTACATCCGTACAGATTACACTGCCATCGACCACGTACACTACTCAGTGGACCAAGGGTTTTTGCACCTCGAGTACGGCTTCCTTTCCTGCTCCGTGTGATCAAGAAAGAGATCGATCGTCGGTGTATATGCACAGTTACATACTTGTACGTGTACTGTATATATGTACATACAGGCGAACTGTCGCCCACGCAAGTACGGACGTACATACATACATTGTCCGATCTGTGTGGAGAGCGTCGCAACCCCGTCGGGTACCACCTGAAGATGCTACAGCGCCCTTCCCACCCCTTACTATTACACTACCGACCGTTCCCTCCTGCCAGGCCCTGTCCCGTGTTTGCCGCCAGGGCTTGCTCCCGAGATCGAGAACCCGAATCCCCCAAACCGCTGGCAATTTTGTGAGCGGCCTGCAAGCGAAGCCCGAAGACGGGCGCGCTATCGTTCATTTCTATCCCCCCTCCACTTACACCTTCACCGACAGCTCACCGTACCTTATTCAGGAAGGCATTAGCAGCAAGCGTAGACTAGGATCGACGGCACAGCAACCCGATAGCTCTCGGGGGGGAATTGGCCGATTCGGGACATCCGCAGGCCTGTTGTCTGGTCGTTCCATGTCCTTCACTACCCCTCCCAGAGCCCTCCCCTCCCCCCTCCCCCCCCAGCAGACTCAGTTTCCATAATTAACAATGCATCACATTAGGAGACAGGGTACGCACGGAACACAGAAATTCTCTCATGAGAGGCGACGATGAGGCAGGGGGCTAGGGAAAGGGTTATGGGTGCGAGGTGGGATACTACTTGTACGTACATTGCTGCGTACAGACAGACACACGCAGTAGTGCCCTGCCAAGTACACGCAGTAACTATTCGTGCTTGGGATGCACTTCTCCGTACGCAGCACCCTACGCAGTAACGCAGTACACACTAACTAACGTTACTAGGGCACATGAGTGCGAGCAAGGTCCCGCTCCGATGCGCCCGCCCTCCCCCTAACTAACCCCCTTCTCTCTTCCTCCTCCTCTCCTCTCACGCCTCTCCGCCCCTTCCGTCCGTTTCCCCGTCGCGCCAATACCACTCTATCTCCCTTCCACCCTGCCTTTCCCTCTCCTGGAGTTCGTGGGGCCACAGAGGGCGAGGCAAGAACAGCAGGCGGCCTGGGCCTGGGTAATGTTAAGTGGGGAGCCGGCCAAAACGGAGCAGCACGCCTCCTGGCGCATGCCAGGCTGGTCGAAAGAGGACCAAGGGTGGGGGGGGGGCAGATGAAGAAGCGTGATTGATGATGAGATCCTCATAGCTCAGGACGTCGGCTCTTCCGCGAGCTATATGTGCTCGCAGTCTCCTAGAGCAAGAGGATTCATCGGGCGGCTGTGACGAGTTGGCGGGGAAAAAAAAAAAGATCAGGCAAGAGCAGAGAGAGGACGAAGTTTGGGAGCGGCTGCGTAGGTGGCTCAGGGCGAATGGAACGGTGGCGGTGGGAGTGTGGGTGGATGGGTGGTGGCATTGCATACATGCTCTTCTGTCCCGTGCCGGACTACATGGACGTGGTGTACGTACGCAGAATGTATGTACAGTACAGGAGATAGTTAGACCTTTTTTTGTGCTGCGCGCACTGCTGCCGTAAGGTTAACTCTGGTGGCCCGACTGGGCCGGGCTCACTGGCCGGCTGTCTCTTGCCCCCCCCATCAGGAGCACCTCTTTTGGTACGAGTGGGTTTGCGATCGGCCCAGGACCGGCTCGCCACCCATCCACTCGAAGGGATTGGACCAACTAAAGACTAAAGGTGCTAATGCGGTGACTTGCAAGCTCCGGCATAGAAAAATCGTCAGCGCTGCATCAAGGCGAGGTGGCGGATGGTGTACGTAGATATGGTTGTGTGTACGTACAGGTACTCTGTACTCTAGTCTAGCTAAAGTGAGGCAACATCATATCACATCCCCCGCGGGGGGGGGGGCCTCTGGCTGTCTGCTTGCTGATCAGAAGGTCTAGAAGTGGGCAGTTTTGTTGAGAGAGAACATCAAGTTTCCGGGATGGTAACTAACATCTGCGTTACTTAGTCTAACACCTAGGCAAATGATGAAAACAAGGGGAAGCGAGGAGGTAGAAGTAATGAGTCGCATTGTGCGTAGACACGTCAACAGACGCCAGATCAGCCAGCGGAAACAAAGTGGCACGAATCAGGTATGTATGTATTGTACATACATACACGAACCTGCGTGATCCCAACCCCCTTGAACAGGGGACTGAGCTTCAGAAGATGATAGGCCCCTCCCTCCAAGTCAATCACAACAATGATCACAACAACGGAGAGCACGGGAAGGTTCTAATGACTCCCACGACGGAGAACCACGGAGCCGTGTTCCAAGAGAAGAAGGTGAATTGTTTTTTTTTTTTTTGGGGGGGGGGGGGGGTTAGAGGAGAACATACGGAGGCAAAAGCAGCTGCCTCGGATCCCGGGCCTCTGGCTGACCACTCAAGTCCGGCGACGGGGGACCACGGTGTTGTCACCTGTGGAACCACATCGACGCCCATCGTGATATAATCCGTACCCGTACTCACCCTCATCCTGCCAGCAACCGCAGTGACGGCAGTCACAGCAGCAGTGGCCCAGCTTGTCTTCAGTTGCCGGAACCGAAGATCGTTGAATGCAACGCCCTTTCTCTTTCTCCCCCCCCAACAAGGGCTCCCCCGAGTGCAGGACAAAAGAACAGTAAAAGGGAAAAGGGTTTGCATACCTTTCTTTGCCTATACTTTGTATATCAATACATATATCCGTAGAAGTGATCGAGGAAAATAAAATAATAAAATCGTGAGCCCAAGGAATGACAGTGAGCCGCGACTGTCGAGTACATAACGTTGTGTGCCCGGCCCTGCAGCTCCCCCTGCGTCCCCGTCCGTCCGTCTCTCTCTGCAGGGCACCAGAGACATACATACACACGTACATGCACACAGAAATTCATACATCCAGACATCCATACCCACCGTGTGTCGGCGCAAGCATCCTGCGATGCACCATAGTGCGCCCGTCATGCATGCTCAAGCTGCGCGTGCCGTAGCTTTCCTCCCTGCCTCCCTCCCCC
>NW_027192567.1:618997-732822 GCF_042370625.1 Thermothelomyces heterothallicus | reverse complement strand
CCCCCCCCTCTCTCTCTCTATATATATATATGTATCCGAGTTGGCTGACAAGTATGCAGGGGCGCGTCCGCCCAGCAGGCGGCACAGCAGCAGCAGCCCCCAGGGGTCGCAGCACGCTCCTCCCAGGCGAGCGGCAAGGGAACCAGGGCCGAGATATATGTACTCGTTGCGGTAACGGACGACCAGGAGAGAGATGGCCACGATTGGAAGTCACTCGCTCCGTCCGATCCCGGCTGCGCGAGCTTTTTGGGGATGGGGAGGCTGGGGGGTTTGAGAGACCTCATCGCGCCGTTGCTAGTGGGCGAGAGAGCAGGGGAAAAAGTTGGCGAACGTTTGTTCCAATGACTGCTGTGATGGAGAAGCGCAATGCACCCGATGTGCCTTGAACGGAATTATCCGATAGCTGGGGTAGCTGAAATCTCCGCCCCTCGGCCTCATTCAAATTCATTGCGTATCAGGGTGTACGTATGTATGTACAACCGTCCGCTGTCTAGCGGCGCTAAAGAAGTCAGTTTTTCATACAAGTGACAGAAGGATCCGAATCTCAGAAACCCGCTCAGTGCTCAGTCCTCGTCCTCCCCAACGAGGAGATGTTCCTCGTCATTCAGAGCAAGCAGCACAAACTGCCTCACCCACTCCTCGTGAGCCGGGGCTAGCTCGCCGTCCCATCCCATGTCCCACGCGTCCGCGAGATCGTGGTTGCGACGCTGCCCACGCGCGCCCCGGTCCGCCCTGATATTGTTATGTTGCCGATGCCCAGGAGCTGCGGCGGCGGCGCCACCGCCTCGTCGTCGGCCCCTTCGTGCTGCCGCGGCCCCACCTGCGTCTGCGCCTGCACCCCGAGCGGCTTGTTGTTGTTGTTGTTGCTCTCGGAGTCGGAGTCGTCCCCCACCTCGTGCTGCGGGCTGGTTCCGTGCAGCTCCTGGCTCTCTCAAGGCTGCTCCTCTCTGGGCTCCTCTTCCTGCTGCTGCCGCCGGCGCCGGCGCCGCTGGCTGTCCCCCATCCGGTCCGCCGCGTCCAGGGACCGCCGGTGGGTCGGCGGCTATCCGAAGGACAAGAGGACCCTCCCGCGCGATACCGACGACCTCCCCCCCGCCGTTGGCGTGACCTCCTCGAGCTGGCGCCGCGGCGGCCCCATTCCTGTAAGCGTGCGCTTCTTCCCTGGGCCGTCCTCTCTCGGGGTTGACCTCCCGGGCGTGAGCCATCGCAGGCCCCCACCCCCCGGCAACACGCTCAAATCCCGGAGCATCAGCACCATCTCCTTCCCCTAGCTCCCACAGACGCATATAGCAGGGCTCGGACCTCGCTGCGGTTGGCGGCGTGTTGAAGTGTCGGTACGGGTTGGCGGGGTCGAGCCGGGTAGAGCAGAGGTAACAGAAGTGTGTTCCGCAGCGGCTGCAGAGCATATGATTACAGCCCTGGATCTTCTGCGCCGGCACTCCGCACTTGGGGCACGGCGTCGTGTGTAGCCTGATGTATTCCAGCGAGGCCAGCTCCGCGGCCGCGAGGCGCTCCTCGCGGCTGCCGGGGCAGAAGTTCAACTCTCCGTGCCACGACTGGAGGCAGCGGGCACAGAAAGCAAAGCTGCATTCCTCGCAAATAGCAAGGCGCTCGCGTGTCTTTGGCTTGTTGTCCTCGCCCTCGGGGGAATCCTTTTCGTCTTCCTCTTCCCCCTCGCTGGCCGAGTTGTCGGACGCTTCGGGCAGCTCTAGGCCCTGGGGTTTCTTGTGCTTCTTGGACCTCGCCGCGCCGTTACACCACTTTCGTGGGCAGTAGACGGTGCTCCTGTCAGACTCAAGCTCGATCTTGTACTTGAGCATCAGATAGCGTTTGACCACGTCCTGGTCCAGGGGAATCTGCAACAGTTCGCTGGGGTGGATGAAGGTCCTGACTCTCTTGCGCTTGCTGCCAGGCGAGGCGGCCTTCGCGCGGTCCTTTGCGCAGTTGGGTTCCAGACAGATCACTGCCGCGATGTCCCCTTCTCTGATGGCGGCATTGTAGAAGCCCTGTAGGCAGTCAACGCAGAAGACGTGGCCGCAATCCAACATTCGATGGCAGACAGAGCCCTTCTTGGGTTCTAGTCCCTTGTTAGCGAACACGCACAGTAGGTCGCAGAGAAGAGCCCGTGTTGGCCCGCCCGTTCCTCGGGGCAGCAACATACCGAGACACACCCCGCATTCGAAAGTCTCGTTATCGAATGCCGCCTTTCTCGCGCTGATATCATGGCCCAGGATAGCTGTCCGGTGGCTCGAATCCAGCTCGAGGGAGCCCCGTTCGTCCACGAGCCCAAACACGTCGGCGGCGGCCTGCTGCACATGGTCGATGTATGTGAAACCAACGATACCCCGGCCCAGCTCCTCCCAGAGGCGCGACGCATCATCCTCCAACCGCTTGATCGTCTCGACTGGGATCCATGACGGGCTGGTCGAGACCCTGACCTGCGGTGGTTGCTCGGCAGGGTATTTGGGCCCTAGCGTGATCTCCAAGCGCACCGGGGGCAGGTACGCAAGCTCGTGGGAATCGACGGCGCCTTGCTGGTCCGATCCGGCAGCGGCATCACTCGGCGCCCCGTTGGGGGCTTGTGATAGCGCATCGTCGTCGGCGCTCGCGCGAAAGAAAACGTTCACGGGCTTCGGCGGATTGACCGGGACCTCGAGGACGATGCCATAGGGATCGTCTGGATGCATCTGCTGTATCTCGGGATAGATCGCAGCGAGAGTGATGAGCTCGGCGTCCCGCGGATCGTCAAGGTCGTCGGCCATTTCCGTGGTGAGATTGACCCGCCGCCCGTTCGTCTCCAGAAATTCCGCAGTCCGCGGCTACCTGCGCCCGCTATCCCAACGCAGCGACCCGAGAACCAAGGTCGACGGCCTCTTGCGCATATGCTTCCCCATGCGGTTCTCTTTTGAAGGATTTTCGATTCCCTGCAATCGCCGACAGCTATCTCCGTAGAGGCGCTCACCCCAGGCTCTGTGGAGATTTGTTAGACAGCCGGAGATGCTAAATTGCAGTCATGGCGACATGTCGAATTGACGGTAGCTTGAAGTCTGAGGGGCAAAACACATCCTTTTTGCAAGTTTCGGTTTTTGAGGACGGGCTCATCGGTGACCCGGAGTCATGGGTATCAAGACACTAAAAACTAATCGAGGACTCGTCTCGGCCAGTGCAGAATGGCGGGGTTGCCACACGCGCACCTGCACCTGCTTAGCGCGATCTGTGCCTCCTTGTACAGTACTGTACGGGACACGCATTCCGTAGAGCGGATTAACTACACTAGAACTGCCCATTCCGCGAACCTGAGAACCAAGGTCACATACCCCTCTGTCTGACTTAGAACGCCAAGTATCCTACAAGGATACTTTTGTAATGTAATTTGTATGTAGTACCTCATACGGTATATACCTACGTCCATCAGGTATGCACCTACAGCATCCACCCCAAAAGTCAGGTCGCTTGAGGGCCTTCCATACTTGGGAGAAACGGATGCAATTACCCACATGATAATAGAGGCACCTACGGACCGCCCACAATTGCGTAGTTTTGGCAAGCTTCGTCACTCAGCACTCCTTTATTTTCTTCTTTGGTGGAATTATATGAAGAACTATCAGTCAAGTAGCCCAGCGCATTGTGTGAGATCAATACGATATGCAGTGAAAGGTGCATTACTGGCTTAGCGCATCACGCGGGAATGGGTGGAGTAACTACTACGGATACCGCTGCGAGTTGGAGGTAGTTAGTTACCCGGAAGGGGAGGGGGTTTGGGGGTTTGGGGGTTTGGGGGTTTGGCCTCTGCCGATTGGCCAACTTCTGCCAAGGCCGGCCTTTCTGCCGTTCACATTTCACGGCGAAGAGCAGCTGCTTGAAACAAACTTCGGCCCCCTAACGACGGCGCAAGCTCGCGTTAACACACTTACCCGGCCGGGCCAACTGATATGAGGGCTTGAAAGAGCCAAACCAACGATGCAGCGAACCAACGAGCAGCGCTGCTGATAAAACGATCAGAAAGAGCCTCGACCTCTCTCCTTTTCTCTAGAGCCGTGCGCATACTTCTTGCTGCTCGCAACCGACACAACAGTACAGAACACAACAAAATAGCAGTCCCGAGAAACAGTGCAGAAGAGAGTTTGCCACCATGGCCGCCGACGACGATATAGCCCCTTTAGCCTCCCTCTCCCTCACCCACGTGTACTATGTGAGTCTTCCCTTGCTCATCCACGTATTCCCCCCCTCCCCCTCCCCCTCCCCCTCCCCCTCCCTCCTTCAACGAGAAGGAAGAATAAGACAAGAGAGCACGGAATCAAGACGGGCTGACAGGGGGGGACCGACTCTGATTTCGACCGCAATCCCCAGAACCCCACGGACCCGCTCTCCACCGCCTCCGCCTTCCTCTCCCTGCTGCCGCAGGCGCTGTGCGTCGTCTACGCGACGCTGCTCTGGTCGACGCGCGAGGCCGAGGTGCTGCTCATGTTCCTGGGCCAGCTGGCGTGCGAGGCCATCAACTTTGCCCTCAAGCGCCTGATCAAGGAGGAGCGGCCGCGCCGGCTCGGCGTCGGCAAGGGCTACGGCATGCCCAGCTCGCACGCCCAGTTCGCCGCCTTCTGGGCCGTCGCCCTCGCCCTGTTCCTGTGCGTGCGCCATCGCCCGGCGAGGCTGCCCCCCCCGCCGCGGCTCGGAGGGCGCGCCGTCGTGCCGCCTGGTAAGGGAGACCGGGCGGCGGCGACTGTCGCGGACGGGAACGGGAACGGGGAAGGAGAAGGGGAAGGGAAAGGGGAAGGGGAAGGGGACGCGGAGCCGAGATTGAGCGACGTGCACCGGGCCTACGTTAGCGGGGGGCTCGCGGCGGCCAGCCGGTCGATCGAGGCGTACTCGCACTCGCATTGGACGATGGCCCAGCGCGTCGTGGTGAGCGCCGGTGCGCTGCTCGTTGCCGGCCTGGTGGCGTGGAGCCGAGTGTATCTGGGGTACCACACCGTGAGGCAGGTGGTGGCCGGCTCCGCGGCCGGCGCGGGGTGTGCGGCCGCCTGGTTTGCGGTGACGTATCTGATGAGGGAAACGGGAATGGTCGCTTGGGCTCTTGAGCTGCCGCCGGCGAGGTGGTTCCGGATGAGAGACCTGGTGGTCGAGGAAGATCTGTGCCAGGCTGGGTGGGAAAAGTGGGAAGAGAAGCGGCGGCTGGTGCTGGAGAGGGAGCAGAGCAGGGAGAGGGCGAAAGAGAAGAAGGGGCAGTGAGGATCCCGGTTAGAGCAGGTGGGAACCATTTGTGAATGGGTTGGCACGAGGACTCAAAAAATGCAAGTAGCCTATTACTCTCTCTAATCGCGCAAATAGTTTCGAGCGTTCCTGATAAAGCACATTACAACTCGGCTCTGCCTTTTATCAACATTTGAAGCACTGACTCGTCCAAATACACCGCTGCTGTCTCATCGGCTTGCCCGGAACCACAAGTAGCACGGTTTCGACATCTTACCGGTGATACACACCGGGATTGTCATACCGATACCCGGTACTACCATTCGGGTAATTCCCGAGCGGAATGTCATTGCCGGCGCCATACGGTGACTTGGTCGAGCCGTTGCCCAACCCGCCATACCCGCCGCCGCTGCCCACCCGGGTCTGCTCCGTCGCATAGCTATTGCGCAGATCCTCCGGGGTAGAGTGCTGGGGCAGCGCGTTGGGATCCGGAATGCCGTCCACCGGTGCAGTGCGCTTCCGGCCGAGGCCGAACCAGTTAAAGCGCTTGCGGCGGCCGTAGCCCTCGGTGTAGTTGTTGGCCGGGGACGGGCCGAAGCGCGCCTCCTTACGGCGGTGGCGAACGAGGGCCAGGCTGACGAACGGAGTGATGGCGAACAAGATGCTATCGTCAACTCACATGTCAGCCTACGAGAGGTATTCTCGTCGAGAGAAGGGAGGAAATGAGGACGTACACTGCAACGATCGATACTGCCAAGCATGCCGACTCCATCTTGCAAGCCGTCCTCAAACTAGGCAGCGCCGTAAACCCGCCGCTGCCGTTATCCACCACATTGGTATTCGCATCTCCTTTGCCATACACCGTGTCGACCTCCCCGTTACAAGACGACGCCCCGCCGCGGTTCGCAGTAGCAATGTAAATGAAGCCGCCGATGAAGGCCACATCGAGGACCATCGTGATGAATGACGGGAATGAGCGGCCGGGTACGCAGCAGAGCATGAGCAGGGCAAGGATAGTGTAGAGGACACCAACGCCAGAGATGCCTGCGACCGCCCGTACCCAAGTACGGATGTGCATGTTATGGTTGCTAAGAGTCGCGAGAAAGTAGGAGAAGAGCGCGAGCACGATGGCGGCGCAGCAGAACTGAATGGCTCGCAAGAGGAACATCAAGCCCCGAAGGGCAATGCCTTTGGCCGCGCCCATGGCGTTGACGATGCTTTTTCTTCTGGTCGGTGTTTCGAGGGATCGAGGTAATGATCGCAGAGCGATTGGACGCCTTGGGACGTGGGGTATTTCTTGAAAATTCCTAGAGTGCAGCTACTGCGCTCACAGGTCGATGATGGTTTCGAGGTTCCGCTGCCGCAGATTCGGCATCTCAGGGCAGGCAGGTGACCGATTCGGAGAAGGGAAGAATTTCACAGGCAAGATTTGGGTATTTGCACGACAAATGGCCACCCCACGGCAACAAGGACTGAAATTCTAGTTAAAATGAAACACGGCCACATGGAGAGGTGGAAGGTCCAGAGTACCGGCCAAGCCCGAAGGTTGCGGCCTGTTGCATCGCTGTGTCAATCGGCCGGTCAGTGGCCATCCAAGACCGGCAGTGGCCCCAGCTTCGGAAGGCCCACCGAGCTCCTCTAGTGTACTCGCGTTGAGATCTGCCCTTGTTTCTTTGCTCAAATCCAATCATGTGCCGTCTTGCCACAAAGACCAAGCTGATCCCCGCTGATCTCGTCCCCGAAACACAACCGTCTCCGTTGCATTGCCCCGGCCCATGACGTATCTTTCCCCTTTGTCGTTGTCTTGGGTGTTGATCGAAGCCCCATGATGACGCAACCCCGGCGCCACTTCAGGTCTGCATTTTTTTTTCATAACCACAATTGCAGCGGGAAGAAACGTGGCAGTGCACCGCCATTGTGGCGCAGTTTCAACGACGACATCACCGCGTACTCTGTACGGAATACGGATTATAATTATACCTCGTTGAGTTGCATTGCCGTCTTGCGGTCCTTTTTCAACCGATCGGCCAAAATAACACTTATTTTCTCGTTCTGTAGTGATTTCGCTGATACACAAGTGCCCAGCACAAGTTGAGCTGCCCTTAATTGGATTATAGACAGACCGTCATATGGCTTCTTGACGCAACGGTGTCGAGGTCGTTAAGCGATGAGCAGCAGACCAAAATTTTTTGACATAGGTTGTGCCATAGAGATGAGTACTCGGTAATATAGAAAGCGGGGTGGTCGGTTTAATAATTATAACCCCGCAGCATGCCGTTCCAGGTTTCAGTTGGGCATGCTCTCTCCCTCAGTGTGTGCTGAGTAGTTCAAAATCTTCGACATTTGAACTGCGGTCCAACAGGACTGCCATTGTAGCTAGTCGGGGGATTGAGGTGAGGGGAGTTGATCATGACGAATCCTGACTATTTGCTTATAGCTTATTGAACAGGTAGGTTTAGCAGAAACGGACATCTACTGCCTCTGCTGAGTTGCTAGAGTGTCTAGGTTATACTGGCATCTAGTAGTATCCCACCTTAGGTACCTCAAGGTAGTTGCATCTCTGCAAGTGATGTAACTTAATAGTGACAAAACCCAACCCATTCTACTTGCCGATTTTTGGGGAACCAGCAGGCAGTTCCACTCCTGCCATCACAAGTCTTTCAACCCCAACATACCTATTAAGCGGCCAAGTGATACGTAATACCTTCCATAAGGACTTCATAGACTGGTTTCGCCTCTCAGGACAACCCGAAAGAGAATAAACTGGCAAGATCTCTCTGTTGCAATGGCAACTTAGCAGATCCTCGGATGGGATCCTGTTTTCCGGGGTTCAGTACCTCGAGGGACGTCTTAGTTGTGTGCAACTCCTCTTATAAGTCAATATCACGCGGTATGTTACAGGTTCCATCTTCATATCAAAAAACAGTTTTCCCCTGGCGGCTGGTTCGGTAATTAAAAAAAAACCTGTGTGCCACGATACTAAGAAGATAGTCCTGCTCTTGTCCAATTTCGGAAGGAATGAATATATCCTGTTTTGGAAGGAATCTCTTCCTTTCGCGGCATTCCTTTGACTTGGGTTGACTCCCTCTTCTCGCCAGCTCGCAAGACTGCTTCCTCGGCCTAACTTATTTGTAAGGAAGCATTGCTGTCCTTTACCAGCCCACTCAGACGACCGATGTCATCCACTTCGCTTACAAGTGTATAGCGTTGGACAAGAGCACTCGATCAGTTGACATTGAAGTCCGAGAAGGGCACTCGAAAAGTATACAAGCACTTGGTTCTTTCTCGTTTCCTATTGCTAAGATAGGCCTTTTTTTCCCGACCCGGAGCGACTACTCGATCTGCAAATGTTTTGTTGTCTAGCAATTTTTGCAAGACAGCTTACCACAGCCCTGGGCCGACTATCTGAGCGACTAGTCTGGTTAAAGTTGGACTAAGGAAGCAAGTGGGTGGAGATTCAATTTTTCGAAATCCCAATTCTCCGCCAGAATCGCTGATGGTCTAGTATCCGTAACTTCGCAATTACGTTACTGAGCTCGGCGTCTAAGATTCTGACATCTGTCATCCATTTCAATGTTTAAGACATGTTTTGAACTGCGGCACTCCGATCCACGGGCGTGGAGCAGCGGGATACCACGTGGGATCGGCACATGGGTGTCGAAAGTGCCAAGGCGTCTGCTAGACCCGGGCTCGGATGATCGGCGGACCAGAGCAGAGGAGAAAACCCTCCTGTGCTGCATGCAGACATGAGAAGACACGCAATGGTTGCCGGTGAACTCGCCGGGTCTCTGCATTCTGGCCCAGCTCACATCTCCACCCGAACTAATAAAAAAGAAAGGAGAACGCAAATTTGGGCGGATGGTAACTAACCGCATCAGCCCAACAAACTCCGTTGACGTGGCTCGTCTAATAGTACTACAGAAGTTGTGCCAGCGTTCAATAGTCTCGGCTGGGGTTCCCGCCAATGCCAAGCTACTTGTCAGGTCCCATAAGGCACGAAATGGGCGAGATGCGGCTAGGAGGCAAGAAGGAGGGGATCGATAAGCCGCTCAAGCCAATCAAACAAACGCGAGTTCCGGACGAGGCGGCCCTTGGCGTTCCTTGAACCCGGTCGAATTGAGCAAGACCCTGCAAGAATACGAGTGACAGACGAACTAACGTGCAGATACGCAGTGACACCCAGTTCAGCTCTCTCTGTTTTGGGGGGGGGGGGAGGGGTGGTCAGCGATTGTGTGAAAGGAAAAAAAAAAAAAAAAGAAAAGAAAAAGAGGTCAAAACCACATTGCCGCCCAACATGCCCTCCCTGGAGTCCTGGAGAGCAGCTCGCGATAGCTCTGGCTCGGCCGGACTTTTGGACCATCTAGGTCGTGTACTCTCACTTCTTGTGGTTTCACGCTGCTCTGTCCATTCGCTTCTCCCGCGCTCAAGAAGTCAATCACTCTGAGCTGTCCTGCTCTGATCATCCACAAACCGCCAGGGACCAAGGATCGCGTCTCCGGGTTCCGGTTCACTCGTTTTACATTTCCCACGAGGATCACTTTTACGACGCGCGACCCCGGCCAGAAGTCTAGATGGTGTGAAATCCGCGGCCGAGATGAGAACGAAAGCAACTCTCCTTACCGGTCTGCTGTCGCTCGCGGCCCAGACTGGCAAGGCCGATCCGACATGGCCCGCAGCTACCGACCACATGGAGGAGATCGTCTTCCAGCTTCAGGGGTTCAAAGGGAGCCTGTTCAACGACATCATCACGCCCTGCAACAACGAAGCTGCCGGTCCTGGACGCATCACGGCGAGCGAATGGCTGCGTGTGGGATTCCAGTATGTGCTGTCTTATTTTTTAGGGTTCCATTTTGTGGGGGGATACGCGAAGGAAGGATGGGCTGCAGTCAGGCGCAGTTACATGTTTTTTTCTTTCTTTTTTCTTTGGTGCAAAGCCTGTCGCGGCGAGGACTCGGTAACGGGTCGTAGAGGAGTTGGTGAGCGCTAACCCTTTGAGCCAGTGACATGGCACCGCACAACCGCTACTTTGGCACAGGTGGACTTGACGGCTCGCTGCAATTCGAGCTGAACAATGGCGAGAACACGGGCCCCGGCCACCGCACTACGCTCGAGTTCCTTGCCAACTACTTGTCTTCCAGGTCAAGCCTCGCCGACCTGATCGCCGCTGGAGTATACGCCTCGGTTCGCTCCTGCGGCGGCCCCATAGTCCCCCTGAGACTGGGCCGCAAAGATGCCACCACGGCCGGCAGCGCGGGTGTTCCGCAGCCCCAGAACTCGGTCGTTACTTTCAGGCAGCAGTTTGACCGGATGGGATTCACCCCCACCGAGATGATCCAGCTGGTCGCCTGCGGCCATACCCTCGGCGCTGTTCACAGCACCGAGTTTCCTCAGATCGTCCCCGCCAACGTCGGCCAAATTCCCTTCGATACGACCAACGCCACGTTCGACAACAGGGTGGCCACCGAGTATGTGTCCGGAAACACCCAGAACCCTCTTGTCGTTGGCGCTTCCATTGGTGTCGGCCGTAATTCGGACTTCAAGGTTTACAACTCGGACCAGAACGTGACCATCACCACCCTGACCGATCCTGATGTCTTCCGCGACACCTGCCGGGTCGTGCTCCAGAAAATGATCGATGTTGTTCCCGCCGGTGTCACCCTTACCGACCCCATCGCGCCGTATGCCGTCAAGCCGGTCGACATTCAGCTGACCCTGAACTCGGGCGGCACCACCTTCCTCTTGACAGGACATATTCGAGTCCGGACCACGGAGCTGCCGGCGAGCTCCATCAAGAACGTTGTCCTCACCTGGAAGGACCGGAACGGCGGGAACGACTGCGGCTCCTCCAGCACTTGCTCCACGACCTCCACGTTGCAGGGCGTCGCTACCGGCTTTGACGACACCTTTGGAGTACGTAGGATGCCCGACTTGGTTTGGCGTGCTTCTTGCTGACCGTCTTAGTTCTTCCCGATTGAGGCTACCATTCCGGTTGCGTCCGGTATCTCGTCCTTCACTCTCGTCCTGAACCTCAATGACGGTTCGAGCAGGACATACGATAACAATGGCAACTCGTACCCCGTGTCTGATGCCGTTATCCTGCAGAAGCCACAGAGCTGCCTGCTCCAAGGGCCCGGGTCACTCACTGTCTCTGCTCTTGTTAGTTTTGCTCTCCTATTGATGGCAAGTTGTGCAGCGGGTGCTGACCAAGATACAGCTCCGCAACGACCTCAGCGATCTCCCAGTTAATCTCATCGTCTCGTATCTGACTCCTCGTAACACCCCCGACGACAACCCAGTTCCGGCCCTGAACGAAGCTACCGTGCAAATGACGAAGGGCGACTGCGTTGGCCCGTACACTTTCTATTCAGGCAGTTTCACCATTCCCGGCGGGCTTAGCTACAATGCCAGGATCAGCGTAACCGCTGGTTCGAATGCCACCGCCTACACTGATGACTTCAACAAGGCAAGCGATCTCAGCGGTACTTGCGGCACCTTCACCGGTGGCGCCACCTGCTCTGATGTTACACCACCGAGTACTTCCTCCGTGACATCGTCGACGACTTCCACGTCCTCCAGCTCTGCTAGTGTTACCAGCACCACGTCCGGTTCCAGCAGCTCGACCGCCAGCACGACCGCCAGCACTACCGCCTCCCCGACCCCTGCTGTCAAGCCTACGGTCGGTGGTTACGTTTTCGTCAGTTGCTGGACCGAAGGAACGGGCGTGCGGGCGCTCAGCGGGGCTACTTTCGCCTACGATGAGATGACACTCGAATCCTGCATGGCCAACTGCACCGGCTTCGATTACTGGGCCACCGAGTACGGCAGGGAATGCTACTGTGGCAACAGCCTCCATCCCAGCAGCAGTGAGGCCCCGGTTGAGGAGTGCAACATGGTGTGTGGCGGTGATCCGACCGAATTTTGCGGCGCCGGAAACCGCCTCGAGCTGTATTCGACCACCGCCACCCGTACCACGTCTGCCACTCCCACACCGACGGGCACGCTGGCTGTTAAGCCGACTGTGGGCGACTACACCTTTGTCGGATGCCAGACGGAGGCGGCCACCGGCAGAGCTCTTAGCGGGAAGGAGGTATACGCTGACGACTCGATGACGCTTGAGAAGTGCGCGACGTACTGCGCCGGCTTCACTTACTTCGGCGCCGAGTACGGCCGCGAATGTGAGTGGTGGCCTTGACCCCCGAGCGCAACGGCCCGCCCCGGACAGAGTGACTGACATGTTTGCAGGCTTCTGCGGTAACAGCCTCAATGCTGGCAGCGTTCCGGCTCCCGAGGCCGAGTGCGACATGGTGTGCGCAGGTGACCCGTTCGAGTACTGCGGCGCCGGAAACCGCCTCGAGCTCTACCGACTCTCGAGCGTATCCTCCACGGCGGGCCCATCCTCGGAAGGTGAGACGGCTTGAATTACCTTTGGCTTGAGCATGAGAAAACGACACAAGTCCCTCAACGGATTCCTAACCTTCGCTGTTTTCTGGGGAAAAAAAAAGCCGCCACGACCAGCACAACAACAGGCCCCGCCACCTCGACCACGATTCCCTCGCGGGCCCCGACCGTCTCTCCCTTCACCCACGTCGGCTGCTGGACCGAAGGCGCTGGCGTCCGCGCCCTCGCTGCCAAGACGTACGCTTCGGCCGACAACATGACCCTCGAGAACTGCGCCGCCTTTTGCACCGGCTACAGGTACTTTGGCACCGAGTACGCCGCCGAGTGTTACTGCGGCAATGCCCTCGCCGCGACGTCCTCCAACACCTCGCTCGCCGACTGCTCCATGCCCTGCTCGGGCAACCCGGCCCAGTACTGCGGCGGGCCCAACCGTCTGGAGCTGTACGAAGACCCTACCGTCCCGCCGGCGCCCACGGCACAGCCGACCCAACCCGCCACCGTCACCGTCACCGCGACCGGCGCGGGCGGCAGCACATGGACGTGGTACGGGTGCATGACGGAGGCGACGGGCGTGCGGGCGCTCGGGAAGGCTAGCACCGCGTCGGACGAGCTGACGCTGGAGGCGTGCGCGGCCTTTTGCGAGGGCCACGCTTTCTTCGGGGCCGAGTACGGGCGGGAGTGCTACTGCGGCGATGAGTTCGCCGAGGGTGCCGTCGAGGCGCCCGCGCAGGCGGACTGCTCGATGCCGTGCGCCGGAGACGCGAACCAGCTGTGCGGCAACGGCAACCGGCTGAGCGTGTACGCCAAGGCGGAGCCGGCAGCGTGAGCTGAGTGTGAGTGAGAAAACAGACAAGGATGATCCGGATTGCTAGGTGTCTATATTATAGACAGAATTGCGGCCCATTCGTAGAATGTTGTTGGCGCGACGCCGGTGAGGTCCGTTCCGACCTGGTTCTTTGTATACCGTCGCCGAAGAGGCGTCTTCTTGTACACACACACACACACACACACCGGGGCGGCTTCCTATAGTGAGACAAGGAGTGGAGAGTATCGCGAGGTCTGGGTACATGCGCGGCATGTTGGGGAGGTGGGTAATACATAACATAATACGGATACAGGACAAGATGCCACTGGTGGGAAAGCATTTTGTTTCCTCGTACGGACGATTAACTACTACGGATACAGCAGATGTCTATGCGACGCGACCTCCATGGGGAAGCAAGAGTCTCATGAGATCTGGGCGACGTCGTGTTCTCTTCATTCATTTTCAAATATCATCTCCCGCTTGGTTGAAACCACTCTCCCGCCTCCAAACCAATTTCTTTTCTTTTCCTTCATTGGGTGTTGGCTGCCAGTGGCCGAGACACTGGGGCATGTGAACGGGGGCCCTGGTGTAGTGCGAGGGCCTGAAAGTGGGGATTGTCAATCTCCGGACTCTGGGCCGGAGAGGAAACGAGACGGAGGATGACCGTACACTACACTACACTACTGTGTATGATCACACTCAGGGGTGGTGGTGGGGTAGTTATCAGCAGTAGTGTACTTGGACAATGAGGAATGTACGGAAGACAAGGTTGACGTGATGGAATTGCCACTAGTCCCTAACTAGCGTTTACTTGAACAAACACCTTGCAGGGTCTCGATTCTTCAGAGGTCGCGCCGTGACCGCACTGCTTCTACCTGGAGCCGTCAGTTTCGGTCGAGATCGGGGCTTACCGCGTAGACCTGCGGGGAACCGATGCCCCTCAGTGTCTCCATCCGCCAAGTTTTTTTTGGGGAGGGGCAAAAGGCAGGTTCCCTGAAACATTCGAATCCACGCACCGGGGCCCCGGATTTTCATTTTTTTTCCCTTTTTTTGCATGCGTGGTTTGTCCCCGTGCTTGGGACAAACCAGACGGCATGCAATAGTGCTACCACTGCGACCGCAACTGGGAGACGGCCAGCTCGATGGTGGAACCACGAATGCGTGTTAAAGGTACCTACATACACACTCTATGCTCCTCTGGCGTAATTGGATAGCCCGTGCTTCCCTTCGGCGTGCTTATTAGGAACTTCGAAAGACCCACCGTCCTGCTATGATTCGATGAGAGTCCCTTCCTCAGGAATGGCCTTGGCGGCTGGTGGTACGAGGAAGGTGCGGAGTACTCTCCGTATTAAACTGCGTACAGACACGCTATTCCTTCATGAACTTGCGATAGGGCAGAAGAGCGGGGAGGCGTGTAATGGGGAATAATCCTCCGTCGAGAACGAATGAAGCTAGAATGGAAAGAGAAACAAAGACGAAGAAAAAAATCGAACTGTCATCGCACGCCAAGGGCGGAAACGCTTGTTGTATGTACTGTACCTACAGACTACTAAGCGAGGCCTTAGCGTGATCAGGAACCCTTACGGAGGCCTCTGTACTGTACTGCGTGACGGCCCCGTGGATGCCCGCGTGACAGCCAGAGACTTTCACCGCGGGGTGTCTGTCACCTTTGATCACACACCTTCGCACTTGGCTCCGTACATAACTCGCACCCCTCTCAGTTGGGGGATGTGGTAATGCTTGCTGATGACGACAACCGTTAAAGCCACCAGCTGTTCTAGATATGCAAGTGTTCGCTGCCCTTCCATCTAACCCCTTCTGACCACGAGAAAGTCGGGCAGTCAAGCGGGAAGGGCCTCGACGACTGACTTGTAACTCTTCAGAGCTTGACCGGTGTATCACGAAATCACCACAGACGGCCGATACTCACCACTCTGGTGTGCCTTTGGACAATACATGTACACCGTATTGTAACTTATTTTTTTTTCTGGTGTACTTAGCTTGCCCGTACTTTTCCAACGCTTTCCACTAGCGTGCTACCTCGATCCCGTTCATATCCGCACCTACGCAGTACATACAGAAACAAACCTGTGTGGTAACTAACTAATGGGTGCCTACATGATTACATGCAGCTTCAGCTCTTAACGCCGGGCTGACCAATCCAATCGCGCCCGAGCCGACCTTACCGACCCAGCCTGGACTCCCGACTCCGACGGCCGGGAAAGGACGGAGCGCCCACTGCTGGCCTCGTCCTCCACTAACTAATGCACTCCGTATGTAGTGTAGTATGCGGGGCCAGTCCTACTAGTGTCCGCTAACGGACATCCCAAGCTGGAGCCAATCGTGAGCGCAGCCGCTCCTTGGAATTGGGATAGGCGGGGGAGGCGGCGGTGTGTTGGTGGGCTTGGAGAGTATCAAGTATGAACCTAGGATGGCCTACTTTGTGGAGTTTGATTTTGTGCGGTGCATGGAGTATATCAAAGAAATTTGATTGTGGGCACGGAGGTATGTACCTTTTACAGTGGGCAACCAGAAACGGCAGATCCCGTTATTACCTGGGGAAAAGGCACGAGCACAAACCCAACAGGGCCTGATTCTTGGTAACTACAGAGAGATACGACTGGAACAACGGCTGCTCGGGACCAATTTCATGATCCCGTCTTCACGTCTCCCGTGCTGTATGCCTGGCCGTATACGGGCACAGAACAAATCAGAACAAACCAAACAGCGGGGATTGGCAATTATTGGCGAGCAATGTGGAATGCGCGTCGTCTTTGCGGAGCTGCGGCCGGCACTGGAGGGGGAAGGTGGAGGGGTGGGAAGTGGGGACTTGAGTTGGGGCTGTCGAGGCTTTCATAGACTAAGCAGCTCCACTCATGAATGACTCGAAAACGGGAAGAGGTTTGACTCGTCACGAAACGAGCAGCTTTCGTTCACATGACCAAGAACGCAAGAACCGGTAAGAATACATATGCTAGGCGTAATAGAATAACCAGTGTCCTCTCTGTCTGTTAAAGAATGGCTTCAAGATATGGGGCGGTCGAGGGGTGTGGTCAGAGAGCAGCGCCGGAGAAAAATACAACCAGGACCGCCAGGGTTCGGGGAACTAACCCCGACGAAAAACGTCCAGGGTACTTGAGTTCTTCATGCATGTACTGCGCACATAACTAGTTAGTTACCAAGCCCGATCGATCATGACTTCAGTTCCGAGTCTTGCCGACCTCCCTTCCCGGTTTGGCAATTTCGCAGCAGTCGTGTTGCAGCGTTGGCCATCGACGCCGCGTTGCTCCTGGTAAGTCAACTAGCAATTCTCAGGAAGAGTTTCTGAGTAGGTAAGTCGCAACTCTCTTGAGGTCGGAACCAACCGCGGCCCAACGGGCGGGCAGCGGGAAGGATGAGGTTTGTTGCACGGCGGGCAGAGAGAGCTCTTGCAGAGTTCGGGCCAACGGCCGGGCTGTGATTCGCCCTTTCGCCCTTTCGCCTCAACACGCACGCACACGACCGTTTCACCGACATCACCTGCCGAGCCTGCGCCTTTTGAATCCCTACGCACTGGGAGATGCGGGTGTGCGCGCTTTTTTTTCTCTCTTCTAGGAATGCAATCTGTAATCAATTGGCCCCTCCCCGGGTGACGGGACAACGGCTGCTAACTACCTGCTGGCTTGTCTCGCTCAGTTGCTCTCCCTCCCTACAGACCTTGAAATGAAGTTTTTGTTTGGTCCGTTTTTGGCTGACATGTGCCTTGTTGATCGCCCGGCACCGAACACGGGGCAACGGACACGGGAGTCCTGATCAAATGCTTTTGCCCCGTTTCCGCCGATCCCACACAAGAACGTGGCCGAGCGGGCTCCTCTCGTCCAACAAAAGATGGACATCCAGAGACCGGAGCAAGTGTCCTGCCCGATCCTCGCCTCCGCTGCGCAACCCCTGGCTCCTTAAGAGCTGACGAACTGGGCCCGGGTCGCGAGAGCGGGAGTTCACACGTGTGGTCGCGGCTCGGCGATGAGGCGAGGGGCGCTGATTGGCTTCTCCACACGCCGCTTGGCAGAATGAGGCATGGAGCGCTTCTTCCCCACAGCGAGGACGGTTCTGCGGGGTTCGCGAGGAATGACAGCATTAGCGTTTAAGGGGGAGAAAGTTGTTCACTTGGCTTGCGCTTGCCCCAATCACAAGACAGGAGGAAATGAGCCAGTTATTTTTTTGTTGTTTTTTTGTGCGGGCCTACGCTGCCCGCATTGTGCAATGGGGGGGCCCGTGCCCGAGCCAGGGGTCGGATGAAAGGCTCAATTCGTCTCTTGCGCCTTGCTGGCTGACAATCCTGAATTCCCTCGTGATGCATGCGAGGGCCTCTTGGCGGGGCATAGGGCGTGTACATAGTACCTGTGCAAGGGCTAAGTAGCCTCAACCAAGTTGGTGTGGTGTATCTACGTTATTCCTACTGACCAAGTCAGTAGGTAGATCCCTTAGGTGCTTACCGCAGTTCCTTTAGGGTCAATTGGGGCTCGATCGCCCTCGCAATTGTCCCTGACATCAGCGGAGGGGCCGCGAGAGCAAAGACGGAGACTCATAAGTCATGACGAAGGTCATTGCATGTTTCAAGTAGCGTGTATCTCTCGCCGGCGAGCCCCAGTCTGCTTGCCACCAAGGAGAGCCGTTTACTGCTGTCGACCAGCTCGTTGCTGATTTGTCGGTGGCCTACTATGGGAGGCCCAAGGTACCCACGCTTCCCAAACAGGACATCCATGTCCCCAGACTTGGCCATCGAGGTGTGGCTATCGCCCCGAGGGCTCCATCCTAAAGCTGCGGGTACGTATCGCGTTCGCGAGGCCTGTGACTGTCCCGTCTGGGGAATTTGCCATAGCTCGATATAATGCTGGGTCCCCCCCCCCTTTCCCTCCCCACCAAGGGACTCATGCCAATCGTCTGACTACCAAATACAAACCGAGTCCCCTGTGACACCTTGAGGTCTTTCCCACTGCTTGTTCTCCTTTGCATCGTCGAAAGCAAAGTAAAGGTCCTCACGAACTTGGCATTGGACACCCACGGATACACGTCAAACACGCTTCGGAGCCGCTTCACATAGGAACCGACCCATATACCCGCAACCACCCACCCGTCGACTCTGCTCGAAGCTCTCGCCGCAAGATCCGGGTTCAAGTTTTCGACAGGACGGCATCGCTAGGCCGCGGCCGCAGTTCTGAGACCAATTCTATGTTTGTCGTCCTACGAGCACGCCCATAATGTCTGACCACGGGGATTCACCGTCACCACGGTCGTCCTCGGGCCCAGCGGGCTCCGTGTCACCACCCCCGGCTCCTGCTACGGCACCAACCTCAACGGCAAGCACCGAGACTGCAGCCTCGCCCAAGAAGCGCATGTCAGGATCGACAGAAGGCAAAGTCACGAAGCGGCGGGCTGCCCGGGCCTGCGTATCGTGTAGAGCCCGCAAGGTACGCTGCGATGTGGTTGAGGGTGCGCCCTGCGGCAATTGCCGCTGGGACGACGTGGAATGTATTGTCCAGGAGAGCCGCAGGCGAAAGTAAGTTTGATCTTCCGGGTCTCCAATTGGTGCTTCCCCGAAACCAGCAACAGCAATTCTCGTTTGCCCACGTTTTGTTTGACTCGGCCGGGGGAAGAGGAAGAATCTACGACATGTTTTCTTGCGTTCCTTCTTCTATTCTTTCTTGTTCTACGTTCTCTCCTTCCGTGTATCAAATTGCGTCATTTTGGGATGCAAAAAGGGCACAACACACAACGAGAAGCAAGAACATGCCTGGCTGACCACAGGCGCCCCTGCCCGTTTCGCTCTTTCCAGAAAGAATCTCCCATACAACTGCGGCCCGGCAGCAGTGGGGGCGCGTGCTGGAACTGCCGAGGCACTTCGCACGAAGAGCATTGGCGCCGCTCCCCCGGTCATCACGGCCAATCTCACGAAGCCAGCATTTGCTCCGAATGGGTCCTTCTCTCTCCCCCTAAATGGGGTCGACGGTGGACAGGCGTCCGGCGGTCTGCTGTGTAAGTTGTTCAGGTCTTGGAGCTTCCCTAGTTTCCGCCGCAATCCTGCGGTGTCACATCCCTTCCCCGCCCCCTGTTTCTCCGCGTGACCCACCAGAACCCAAGAATCACATGTCAGAGGAGAGCTGTGGCACAAGACAAGCAGGAGGAAGGACAGACGACGAGAACAAAGATGGCCGAAAAAATAATTCATTGGCTTGTGATTCGAAACATCTTGCGCTGACATCTGACATCTGATAGACCAACAGACCCCTGGCGGGTTCGGCACTCCGGGGTCCGCGGCGGCATCGGCGGCCCTGACGGGGTTTCCTCCGGTGGCCTCGGGAATTGCGGCCTCTCCAGCGCTGCTGCACCCTCTCCTCAGGACTGCCTTCGAGCAGGCCAGCGAATGGCCAGCCTTCATCAAGCCCATCCCGGACCGCGTGCTTGCGGAGGACCGGCAGTATCTGGCTCAGAAGCAGGTCTTCTCGCTGCCGTCCCTTCCTCTGCAAAACGCCCTAATTGCGGCTTTCATCGAGTATGTGTATCCGTACATGCCGCTCCTAGAGCTCCATGATTTTCTCAGGGTGGTCAACGACCGGTCCGGCGCCTCGGGCAAGATCAGCCTGTTCTTGTACCATGCTGTCATGTTCTCCGCAACGGCTTTTGTGGACGAGACTCTGCTGAAAGATGCCGGCTACGCGAGCCGGAGGGACGCAAGGAGGGCCTTTTTCTCCAGGACAAGGGTAAGTGGTAGCATGATAGCCGGGAGAGACACTAAACGGAGTCGGCGGTGTTGACAAGACGTTAGCTCCTCTACGACTTCGACTACGAGACGGATCGCCTGATCTTGGTCCAGGGCTTGCTGCTCATGACGTACTGGTACGAGACGCCGGATGACCAGAAGGACACCTGGCACTGGATGGGCGTGGCCATTTCGCTGGCCCACACCATCGGCCTCCACCGCGACCCGGCCAAGACGCCCATGATCCCGCGGAAGCAGAAGCTGTGGAAGCGCGTTTGGTGGTCCTGCCTCATGCGGGACCGCCTGGTCGCGCTCGGCATGCGCCGTCCGACCCGGATCAAGAGCGAAGATTTCGACGTGCCCCCGTTGAACGAGGACGATTTCGATATCGAGCCCCTTCCGGCGGAGAACACCTTGCTTGGGCCTGAGTGCGCCCTGATCCGCGACGTCGGGATGCAACGCGAGCTCGCCGTTATGTGCATCGAGAAGGCCAAGCTGTGCATGCTCATCGGCGACATGCTCAGGGTGCAATACTCGGTCCTCAGTCGCAGCGGCGTGCGGCCCGAGCACACCATCAACAGCACCCACATGTTGCTCCCTAACAAGAATCCCGAGAACATGCAAGAAGTCGAAAAGGTCGACCAGAACCTGCGGGACTGGTTCGCCGGCCTGCCTGAGCCTTGCCGGTACCGCCCGCTCGATTCCGTCACCATCACCGATGCCAACAAGGCCATCGCCGTGCAGCGCAACCTCCTCCACATGATCTACCACACCACCGTCTCGGCCCTGCACCGCCCGCTCTTCCTCCCGGCCTCGCCCACCGAAGGGCCCAGGACCCCGGTCGAAGTGCAGGAAACGGCCCGGAAGCGCGTGCGCGAGGCGGCCGAGCACATCACTCGCATGGCCGCCGAGATGCGCCAGCACAGCCTCGAACGGTTCCTGCCGACCACCGGCGTGACCGTCATCCTGCCGGCCATGATTGTGCACATGCTCGACACCAAGAGCCTCGACCCGGACACCCGCGCCAATGCCGTGCGGGGCCTGAAGGAGTGTCTCGTGGTCATGACCAACCTGCGGAACATCTATGCAGCGGCAGATTTCGCGACCGGATTCCTGGATGCGTTGCTGCGGAAGGGTATGCTGGGTCAGGCCCCCCAGCCTCAACCGCCGCAGCCGACACCGCCGGTGGTGGCCATGCCGGGAGCGCGGCCGGGCAAGATGCTCAACCGCGTCCTGGCGCCGGCGCTGAATCTCGTCCCCGAGCGCCCGTCGACGCCGCCCCCGGAGAACGTGTTTCTCAATCTGAGGACGGCCAGCAACAACAATAATGCTAATAACAATAACGGCACCACCGCCAGCAGCCTCTTCCCCCCCCAGAGCCATCACGGCCCCATCGCCACGACACAAGCCTTTATGCCTAACGCATCGGATGACACCGGCGACCTGTCCGCCCTCCCTGCCGCCGTCGGCGCGACCACGCCGCCGCATACCGACAGCGAAGATGTAGACATGGACGTGGACGTGTCCATGGCGGATGAGGTCCTGGGCAACGGCGGCAGTAGTAGCAGCAACGGCGGCACCGGGCTCGACTTTACCGCCGGCACTCCTGCTGGTCTGGGAGGTACGAGTGGCGACAGCATCGCGCCCGGCCTGTTGGCTGGCGCGGGCGCCGGTGCGGGGGCAGGCGCGGGGGGCAACAACTTTGATTTTGACCAGTGGCTGCAGTTCCCTGCCGAGGGCGGGCTCAGCACCTCGGACGACTCATTCATGGGAGGCATGTTTTCGGCCGGGCCCGGGGATCACCCTCATCAGGCCGGGTTGGAGATGGGCGGTGGCGAGGGTGCCATCGAGCAGTGGATGAGCTTGCCCCAGGGGATTAGCCACTAACGAGTCGGTTATTATCCTGCACGATGAAGGGTTTGGTCTGATCAAGGCTTCTTTCATAGCCTTGTCTTCCTCTGCTTTCTTCTGCCCTGGGCTTCTTTTCTTTGGGTTTCGCTGGCTAGCGAAGTTTCATGATCCATGATATGAGCCAGGCGGGTTGGGTTATGGGAGAGAACGGCGTCTTAAGGTTTTTTTTTTTTTTTTTTTTTCATCCGTCGCCCTTCGACGAATGAATTGCCAAGATTCTTGGTGTGGTTATGGACCGGGTTGGAATTGGAAGGCAAAAAGCTCGAATAGGTATATCCAATGTTTTAGAGCGGCTAATGATGATTAAATATGTCAACTAAACAAGCTACACTGCGTTCATATTGATTGGGTTGAATACTGAGTACCACCATGGCTGTTTCCACTGGTACGACGGGTAAGGTAATGAGGAAGGGAAGGCAATGTGAAAGAGCGTCCAGGGAAAGAAAGGGCCTTGAAAATCAGGGAAAGAACAACTGGGTTACGCGCGACCAACTCTTGAGCGCGAAATTCCTTGGAGATGAGGTAGTTACCAATCGCCTGCTACAGCTAACTACCTAGCTAAGGTAGGTTGTATACCTTAGACAAACACTACATAGTGAATTTACCCCGGAATATGCACATAGAGTCGCAGCCTAGAATGAGCGAGTCGCCCGACTCTCTCACTTGTATTCTAATCCTGGCTCCCTCGTTGCAGCCGATCGTCGTGTGCTCCTCCTCGCCCGTGGCGAGATCGGTTGCCCGGCCAGCCGTGTGAGACCTGATAACTAGCTCCGGAACACGAAAAGCAAGTGGATTCTGGTGCATTCTGCTTAGTTATCGTGGAGTTTACCCTCGTCATTTGCTCGGTTGGCGGAGCATCGTAATTTGAGGTTCGACATGGGCCAATATGGCCCGTGAGGCCCTTGTTCTCTCTTCCACCATGACGCGCCTTAGCGCGTTTTGACGGCCCCAAGTATTTGCTATCACCCGGCCACCCAAATTTCGCAGCGCAGTTGTTAGGGTGCCCCATGCTGCTTCGCCTCTTTGGGATAGCAAGCGGCTGGCCAATATGCCAAAACAGTTCTAGCTCAGCGCCGAGACTGCTTTCCGAAATTCAAATCTCCCCACAGGTCGATCCGGGCGACGCCAGATCCCCGTCAGATCCCCGTCCAACGCCCGCGTTCCTTTAATGAGGCTTTCGCTCCTCGTTTCGACCCCGTCTCGCCTTCCTTTTTGTGCCTCTCTTTTTTGAACAAACAACAACATAACCGATTTTGCCTTGCCGTGTCGCACGGCGTGACTCTCGTTTATCTCTTTTTCGACTCCATATCCGACCGACTCGGCCACCGCGAATTGCTGCGGTTCCGTCGTTTCCCGTCGCTCTCTCTACGAGTACCGTGCTGCATCAACTATTGCTGCTGCACTTGCTTTACATACGTCGCACTTATTTGCAACGCTCGTTTGACGTTTCGCGGTGCCCGACCTTCCGGCACCTGCTCGCCTCATTCTTTCTTGATCCCGTCAGCTGCACCTACCCGCAAGCTCGGACACCACCGCCCTACGTTCCAGCTTGCCGCCCGTAGTTGTGTCATCTCGCCAGCGAATCAATCATCTGCGGGCCAAGCGTGGGGAAGCAACCAGTGAACGCTTCAAAGGCCGCCGCGCAGCGAATCACAGCAGGCTCCCAGCCTCGCCCAACGGCCGTCATCGTCTTTTTTTCCTTTACCGACTATGGGAACCTCCGTGAAGCTGCTCTCTACTGTTTCGTCAGGCTCATAGGGAAAACAAGGCCATTATGTTGGGCGGTGCCCGTCCCCTCGACCAACTGATCACCAACGACACCAGCTTGCACAACCACCTACAACAGCCATGAACGACTCGCCGTCCGCCCGGACTCCCGGGCTCTCTGCTCCCTCCCGGGGCCGCCGGCTCCGGTCAACGTCCGAATCATCACCCACCCGCCAACGGAACACCGACGACCTTCTTTCAAACCTTACCCCGCGGACCGTGGTCGACGCCTTCCGGAACCCCTCGGGAAGCCTGAAGGCCTGCATAGAGGCAGCGACCCCAGCCGAGCAGGCCTTCGCGCTGAGGGTCGCAATGGCCTCGAACACCATCCACGAATGGCTAACCGAGCTCTCCTCCTGGCCATGGCCGGCTGGCGGGGGCTCTGCGGGCTTTGAGATGCCCGCAGACAAGAGGAAAGCGATTCCGGGGCTCGGCAAATCCCAGGCCTCGGATCAAGAATACAACGGAAGCCTCCCGGCGGCCGACGTTGCGAGATACGAAAAACGAATTGACGAGATCGCACAGGGGCTGGAGGAGCTCAATATCGAAGAGATCAAGAGCCAGGTCCTAAACAACCACATCATGCCTTTGTCACGCCCGGGAACCCCCGTCATTGACTCGGGCCGCTCCGCGATGTCGCTCTCCAGCATTACAAGGCTCGACGATTTGACCGCCCTGGTCACCGTCACCACACTCCAAGCCCTGCCGGAGCTTTCCCGGCTTACCAGGTTGATGAATGCTTGGAGCCTTCGGCTCCTGGTGCTGCGAAAGATACCCGTCTTCCTGGCCTCAGTGTCAGACGCTGAGGCGGCGCTGCAGTCTGGCTGGAATGCGCTCGGCCCTGACGGGCGTATTGAGAGCGGAAGCACGGGTGCGCCATCTGCGGTGTCGCCTCTGGATGATTTGGAGGTGATGAAGTCCGTTATTGGACAGAAAGTTGCCAAGGCCGGTCGCGACCTGGATGCCATGCTAGACATCCTGGAAGGACAGCCCGATACGCTGCCAGAGGACTGGATCGACCGAGTGGATACGCTGGAGCATGGCTACGGCGAATGGACTGTGGCCTGCGACAGGAAGATGAAGCACACCGATCTGATTAGCTCGATAGTGCAGGCCGCTCCGGCGACGGGCGCCTGCGTACAGCCTCAGCATTCAGTTGCCGCCAACAGATCCCTTGCGTCAGACTCCCTGGAACGGGAACAGACACAGGTACCAGAGGGAGAGCGGCCCGACGGTGCACAGAAACCGGACTCGAGACCTGACGTCTCCCCGCCGGTCATCAAGATTCACTCAACCACCGCAGACCAGACGCAGACGCCGGAGGACGACTACCCGGATACCGACAGTGAACTTGTGCAGAGCGCATCTGACGGCTCGAGTGGTGCGGGGCCCCACACTGTGCTCGCGTCGAAGCCGTCGAAGGCCCATCACAACCATGAAGCAAGACCCGAGGACGCCCCTGGGTCTTCGTTCAGCTCCGATTCTGAGCTGTCGGACATCTCAGGGCACGGTGCGCCCCAACCAGCCCAGCGCGGTAGACGCGCTAGCGGTGTCTCGGAATCTTCGACGGTTTTAAACGAAGCGCCCAGCATGTTCATGGATTCCTTTTCCAGTGACCTGCTCGACCAAGGAGTTTCGGACTCCTTTGATCATGGGCGCGTGGACCGGGGGGAGGGTCCCAATCGGTCACTATTGTCGACCAGATCACGGTCGGTAAGCTTCAATGACCATCCCACGGTCACAGAGCTGCCGAGCTTCCCCAGCCCTCCAGGCACTCCGACGACATCAACAACCCTGGATGATGACGATGCAACGGAACCAGGCACACCGTCCGAAAGGCAGATGCCAGGCGTGGACGACCAACTTCAACAACAAATCAGCGAGATTCTGGAATCAGTGCCGGCTAAGATCCGGCTGACCGCAGAGCCTCCCGCCGTCAATCTCAACCCACCGGACTTTAAGATGCCAACGGCGCGCAAGAGCTCCAGGTCGGACGCAATCCCGCGCAGCCAGTCCAACGGGTCCATGCGCTCCGTCTACTCCCGCTCGGCGACGCCCTCGTTCACTCTGGCGCCTGCCAGAAACTCGCGTCCTCGTCACCAGCGCGACAACAGAGAAATCAAGGTCTATCACCTCTCCCGTTCCAACGGCGAGGCGCCCATCAAACTCTTCATCCGCTGCGTGGGCGAACACGGAGAGCGCGTCATGGTCCGCGTGGGTGGCGGCTGGGCCGATCTTGGGGAGTACCTCAAGGAATATGCAAGCCACCACCTCCGGCGCTCCGCTGGCGCCGCCGCCGACGGTAAGGTCGAGGTCAAGGACATCCCGCGCACCGGCTCGGTGCGCCCCCCTGACGCTACCCCGCCCAGCCGCCCGGCCTCGGCTATGGACGCGCACTCGCCCGTCTCGCCGCTGAAAGTGCGCAAGACCAGACGCTCGCCGACAGCTAATTCCGACGAGCAAAACCGCCAGCAGCTACCGGCGGCAACCCGGCCCAAGACACCCCTCGCAAACCTGGGCAGGCTGGATGCGACCCCGCCCTCGGATGCGTCCTCGTCGATGCGCTCGCGCTCCAGCTCACGCATCAGCTGGGAAGAGGACGACGGTACGGTCGCACTGGGCATGGCGGGGCCCCGCGCCAAGCAGATCGAAATGAGCGAGGAAAGCAGAGCGTGGGTGGAGAGCATCAAGGAGAAGGTGCGCATCGCGAGTATCGAGCGAAAGCCGCCGCCGCCGCCGCCGCCGCCGCCTTCTTCTTCTTTCTCGTCTGTGCCGTCCATAGCCGGTGCCGAGGGAGGGGCAGCGGCAGGCGGTGTCAAGGGCTTGGAGGCGAGCTTGATGGACCGTGGAGACGTGAGTGGTAGGGCTATGTTTGGGGAGTTGGGGAAGGTGGGGAGTACAAAGAGGCTGTTTAGACGGGTTTGATTGTGGTTCTTCTTGGGGTCTCATATGTTTTTTCTCTCTTCTCTTTTATTCATTTCTCGTCCTCTTTTGTGCGGAGTATTGGCCTCGGCTACCTGTGGCACATGGGTTTGGGTCAGGTCGGCATCATCAATTCTGGCCCGGGGAAACGGGACCGGCGCGGCATTTAGGATGGCAAGGCATGGCAGGGGTACTATCCGGTGTGGCATGTCGGGCTATGGCGCTGTATTAAAGGTACATACAATTCCCTTTGTATCACGAGGCAATGGGCTTGTGAGAGTATGGTTTTGATACCCCTTGGGAACGGGGACTCTTGAGGTAAATAGAAGAAGTCCCTGCGGACTGGTTTCTCCGTTAAATGAGCTCTTCTTGTACGATGCCCATATCTCGGACCAGCGGGTATTTATTGGCTTATCCGCCGTTTCTTCCATCGGTTCTTGGGAGAGGTCACTTCGAGCCCAACGCTCTCGACTGGGTGTTACTTAATGGAGGCCGGAGTTTGCGAAGCCTGGGTAGGAGGCAACTAGCTGATTACAGAAGGAAATGGAGGAGATGCTGAGATGACTTGTGCTTCCCTCCCCCGCCCCCCCCCCTTTTTTTTTTCTTCTTTAACGAACGGCCTTTTACTTCTCTCCCTCCTTCTCGCCATAATGGCCGCACTGCTTGTGCTCCGACTATTGCTGTCCCTGGGCGTTCAGGTTGGCTGCCAACTTGACGTCCATTTCGGCGTACAGGCTCAGGGTGCGCTCGAGTTCCGCATCGGCGAAGCCGTCGAACGACGAGATCTCCTGGGCGCAGCCGCTCAGGTTCTGGAAGTACCAGCCGTGAGCGGACGTGTCTAAGCCCGCGGTCCCGCCGTTGCAGTCGGTGTTGGAGTAACCGGCGCAGTATCTGATTTCGTCGATCGACACGACGTCCTTGTCGTCCGGGTCGATCCAGTACTCGGGGCTCGTGTGCCTGTAGTTGAGCCACAAGGGGGGCAGCCGCGGGACGGGGTCGTCGGCGTGCGTGACGCGATACTCGGCCCCCGGCTGCTTGGTGACGAAGTCGGCGAACGCCTCGTTGCCGACGCGCGGGGAGCCGTACGTGTACAGGTCCGCCTGGAAGCCGGCGCGGCGGACGTGCGCGGCCGTGACGGTGGCGACGGCGCCGCCCAGCGAATGGCCCGTCACGGCGATCCGGTAGTTCGGGTGGGCGGCCGCGGCCGCGGCCAGGCCGTTCAGTACCTCGTCGGCCACCTCTTCCCAGGCTCTGTCGAAACCCGAATGTACGAGGCAGTCGTTGGTGAGGTTGCACGGACGCTGTATGATGTCGAAGCTGCCGAGGTCATTTGTCAGAAGATGGCGGATGGGGACGAGGCATGGAGGAGGCGGGATGGAGGGGGTTGTGCTCGGGCCCGTTTCTTACTCGGTAATCCAGTTCTGGATCGAGCTGGAGCCCCTGAAGGAGACGACAATCCTCTCGTCAACAGGGTCCAGGCCTATGAAGCCCCAGATATCCGTCTCGGGACCGCTGTCGTGGTATGGTATTAGACAATGGTACGGTACGGCGGGGCACAAAAAGGGGGCGCCGGGAGAAGAACATACATGAACGAGGCGACAACGGTGGCGTTGTGGGACGCGAACCTGGAGCACAGGGTCGGATTGCAGATGACGGGCTGGTTCGGGGCCTGGTTTCCGTTGCAGGCGGCGGCTGCGGCCCATTGGACGTACAGCTCGAGCTCGTTCAGCTGCTCCTCGGTGATGGCAGCTTGATTCTTGTCAGTCAGGCGCTCTCTCTCTCTCTCTCACACAACCGTCCTCTCCGGGGCACGGCATACCTTGTCTTCTCCACAAGCCTGGTGCTCCGAGGGCGACCGAAGCCAGCGGGAGGAAGGTGAGCAGGCTCTTCATGGTGGATCGCTCAGAATGTGGAAAAAGGCTCGATATCACGGCCAGAGTGCTGAGAAAAGTGGTGCTCAGAGATGACGGTGACGACGGCGACGACTCCTCTCTGCTTTATCTTCTCTCTCTCCGTCTCCCTCAGAACGAAGGCACAAGGGGGTACTGGACTTCGTGGACCACGCCTACACACGATCCGAGGCCAGTGACTAACCGTACGGCGCGGCGGTACCGGCATCTTATACTACTACGCCAGCCTGCGCCGTGGGGCTATGAGCGGGCACCGGGGCGCTTAGGAGGCTGGCGCCGTCGGCGCCGTCTCCGGAGCGATCGTCACGGGGAACGAGAGAGCGATCACAAAACCCTGATGCGACGTGTGACGAGCTCGCCAATGCGGATGGCTCGCCCACGTTGTAGAAGGCGGTGTGGGGGTGGGGGGGGGAGGGAGGGGTGTTTGCTTGATTTGTCCCACGAGTCCATCAAATGTTGTTTCCCTTTTCTTTCCTCTCCCCTTCCCTCTCCCCCTCCCCCCCCCCCACCGGGCTGGCACCGTTTCGAGAAAAAGTAAAGGGAAGAAGAAAAAAAGGAAGGCAGGCAGGCAGGCAGGCAGGCAGGTCGTTGGCGGCGCGGGATGACCCATGTTTCAATACCGCAGCTGGTCACGGACGTATCTAAAGTCAGTGTATGCATGTCCTGTGTGTACAAGTAGGTCCTGCTGGCGCATGCACCGCGCAATTAACCTGTAGGGTGGTGTAGTGGCCGACATTGCTTGATGGTTCTGCTTGACAGACCCCAATCGGCGACAGTCGTTTTCGTTTTCCACTTCTCACATTCTCTCTGCGACGATGCAAACACTGCACGTTATGCCGAGCCTGATGGCGCCGCCAAATTCGGCGGAGTGAACGGTTCCGTTGCCATCTCCCAAGCCGCACTGCCTGCAGGTCACGATCGAGGAACGAGAGCCGAGTTTTGGGCTTGGTGCCCGCGTTGGGTTACTTGGTGGGGTCCGCAGTACCGGGCTTCCCGAAAAGAAAGACGCGGGGTGCAGATCTGATAGCGTGGTGTAACGTAATCTGTACCAAATATGGTATCCGCTTCACATGTTAGTACCTGATGCAGGACCCTCTAAGGTAGCTCCTGTTACGTACCTCAGACTCGCGTCTTTTTATCAGTGTAACAGACCACAGCACTTTTGCAGTGCACTACACAGGGCCCGAGTTACCTCGTAGAACTGCAAGGGTGGTGGGGCGCTACCACGGTACACTAGTGTACGGATTACTGTAGGGTGCAACGGGCAACTTTCAGCCCTGACCATGGAAGCGGCCTTCCTTTTTCGAGAACGCGCGGGCTGGCGCATCCGCCGAGGCTGCTGTGGGACATGGGTTGGCGGCGAATCAAAGAACAGACCTCTCGGGGAAATTCTATTAGGGCAAGACTTGCGCCTTCCGTACTGCGCAGGTATGTTCGCATTCTCATGGTCTCGACTTTTTGCTTTTTTATTACTTTTTTTTGTGTAGACGAGCTTGCCGTCGCAAATCGAACAGACGGTACAGACAGACGAACTCGACTTAATAGTGACTGACTAACTGACAGAAAGACTGACAGACTGACAGATTGATTAACTGACGGACTAGCATACAGACAAACGTCTATTTACACAGACACAGCTCGACAGGCAAATGATACTTCCTACAGAAACCAACTGTCCCTGGACCTGACCAGGTGACCTCAAAAAAACCTGCTTTTAGTGTATGCGACAGTGCATTCGCCCACGACCGCTTTTGGCAATTGCCTTTCGCCCCGTTCACATGGAGCTCTTGGCTTACCACTCGCCATTCCACACCAGAGTGCTCCGTACGGAGTAGAGGGAAAGACGCAGCGCATGCGGAATACTCCACCATCTCGAGAGCTGCAACATGCGCCACATTCAATCGCTGGCCGAGCGGGCATGTACGCACCCTCGACGCGGTAGGCACGCTTTACATACGCTCCAGGACGGATCTTGTGTGATGCCCTGCAATGAGCATAGCACATGCCGTCGATTGCATAACAGCCCGGCTTCAAAATCAGAAATTCAAATGTTGCGGTGTACGGAGTATTGCAGGATGGACACACCCCGGCCCGACTCCGACCTCCGCAAATCGAAGGCCAAGGGAGGGGGAATGAAACCCTTCGGCCATCTGTTATCCCAAAGACTACGGGAGTAGTTATACCGAACCAACACTACAAGCGCGGTCCCCTCCCGCCGATCCGCCGACTGCCATGTGCTTGGGTTAGCCTCTGCAAATCCCGGAGCCGAATGTAACGGTCCGCCCATTGGCGGGACGCCTGACCTAGTAGGGCGCTCCGGTCTCGACCTTGGTCAAGGGGGGAGCAGGTCGTGAGAAGGGCCGAGTGAGATCGTCCCTTTAAGACGCTTCGAATGACTGGTCTTGTCGTCTTTGTCCTCCTGTTGGCGTGCGCCTGGTCTCTCAACCACAGCCGACCGGAATAGTTCAAGTCGACGGGCCTGCTTGCCTGCCTCCCTGTACTTCCTGTTTGACTTGGGAGCGCGAAGGTCTAGACGGCGCGGTCGAGATGGTTTACCGCGCGAGCGCCCTTTGGCTCTCGCTGGTTCTCAGCCTCTCTGCTCCCGCAACGCTCGCCCGTACCATTGGGCCGAGAGACAAGGTCCCAGAAGGATTCTATGCGGCTCCCTACTACCCCACGCCGCACGGCGGGTGGCTTGATTCGTGGAAGGATGCGTATGCAAAGGCCAACGCCTTGGTGTCTCGGATGACTTTGGCTGAGAAGACCAACATCACGTCTGGCGTCGGTATCTTCATGGGTATGTAGTAGAGACTCCCTGAACAAGGCGGCCCTCACCTCTCTCTTTATGTTCTTATCTCCAGCATCTCATGTCGCTAAACTGTTCTCTCCTCACAGGGTCGGTCCAAGACCACGTTTCTCTTCCACGCCTTCATTTTGCTGACTAGGAGGCATGCAGGCCATGTGTGGGAAACACGGGAAGCGCCGACCGCCTGAGCTTCCCCCAGCTCTGCCTTCAAGACTCAGCGCTCGGGGTGGCATCCGCCGACAACGTCACCGCTTTCCCACCCGGCATCACCACCGGCGCGACGTGGGATAAGGCCCTGATGTACGCCCGCGGAGTTGCTATTGGCAGGGAGTTCCGCGGCAAGGGGGCCAACATCCATCTCGGTCCCTCGGTTGGCCCCATTGGACGGAAGCCACTCGGCGGCCGGAACTGGGAAGGGTTCGGCGCCGACCCGGTGCTGCAGGCCAAGGCGGCCGCCTTGCACATCAAGGGCGTCCAGGAGCAGGGTGTTATCGCGACCATCAAGCATCTGATCGGGAACGAGCAGGAGATGTTCCGCATGTACAACCCGTTCCAGCCCGGATACAGCGCCAACATTGGTGAGAAGGACGGATTCCTCGGAGCGCCACCAGCTCCGGCGTGCTCCCGTACAGCGCTGTGCTGACCAAAAGTCGCTAGACGACCGGACGCTCCATGAGTTGTACATGTGGCCGTTCGCCGAGGCCGTCCACGCCGGCGTCGGCGCGGTCATGACCGCCTACAATGCCGTGAACGGGTCCGCCTCGTCGCAGAATAGCTACCTGATCAACGGCCTCCTCAAGGACGAGCTCGGCTTCCAGGGCATGGTCATGTCAGACTGGCTCAGTCACATCTCGGGCGTCGGCTCGGCTCTGGCCGGTCTCGACCTCAACATGCCGGGCGACACCAACGTCCCGCTCTTCGGCTTCAGCCTGTGGCAGTACGAGCTGACCAGGTCCGTCCTGAACGGCTCCGTGCCCCTAGATAGGCTGAATGACATGGCTACCCGGGTGGTGGCGGCCTGGTATAAGATGAGCCAGGACAAGGATTTCCCGCGGCCCAACTTCTCGTCCAACACGCGGGACCGGGACGGGCTCCTGTACCCGGCCGCCATCTTCTCTCCCATCGGCCAGGTCAACTGGTTCGTCAACGTCCAGGAGGACCACTACAAGATCGCCCGCCAGGTCGCCCAGGATGCCATTACGCTCCTCAAGAACGACGGCAACCTCCTGCCGCTGACGGGCTCGGGCAAGATCACCGTCTTCGGGACCGGCGCGCAGGTCAACCCCGCGGGGCCGAACGCCTGTCTGAACAGGGCGTGCAACAAGGGCACCCTCGGCATGGGCTGGGGCTCGGGCGTGGCCGATTACCCCTACTTCGACGACCCCATCACGGCCATCAGGAAGAGGGTCCCGGACGTCGAGTTCCACAACAGCGACGAGTTCCCGCTCTTCTTCACGGGCGAGGCGCCGGCCCCCGACGACGTCGCCATCGTCTTCATCAGCTCGGACGCGGGCGAGAACAGCTTCACGGTCGAGAACAACCACGGCGACCGCGACGCGGACAAGCTGGCAGCCTGGCACGGCGGTGACGGGCTGGTCAAGAAGGTGGCCGACAAGTTCCCGAACGTGGTCGTCGTCGCCCACACGGTGGGGCCGCTCATCCTCGAGCCCTGGATCGACCACCCTTCCGTCAAGGCCGTCCTCTTCGCCCACCTCCCGGGCCAGGAGGCGGGCGAGTCGCTGGCCGGCGTCCTCTTCGGCGACGTGTCGCCGAGCGGTCACCTCCCCTACTCCATCACCCGGGCCGAGACCGACTACCCTGACAGCATCGCCAAGCTCAAGGGTTTCGCCCTCGGCCAGGTCCAAGACACGTACTCGGAGGGGCTCTACATCGACTACCGCTGGCTCAACAAGCGCTCCATCAAGCCGCGTTTCGCCTTCGGCCACGGCCTCAGCTACACCACCTTCGCCTTCACCAACGCCACCATTCGCGCCGTCACCGCCCCCCTGGACCCCATCCCGCCGCCGCGGCCCTCCAAGTTGCCGACCTCGTCCTATCCAACCGACCTGCCCGCCGCCTCGGAGGCCTACTACCCGGACGGGTTCAAGCCCATCTGGCGCTATCTCTACTCGTGGCTGCCGAAGTCCGAGGCGGACGCCGCTTGGGCCATCGGCGCCGCCGGCAAGCAGAAGTACGCCTACCCGGACGGGTACTCAACCACGCAGAAGCCCGGGCCGGCGGCGGGCGGGGGCGAGGGCGGCCACCCGGCGCTGTGGGACGTGGCGTGGGAGATCAACGTGACGGTGACCAACGCGGCCGGCAGCGGCGCCAACGTCAGCTCCGCGGCGGAGAAGAAGACGACGGGTGTCGGCGGCCCCGGCGGCCTGCCCCGGTTCTTCCCCGGCCCGGCGCGGGCCTCGGTGCAGGCGTACGTGCAGTACCCGCGGGGCATCCCGTACGACACGCCGCCGGTGCAGCTGCGCGACTTTGAGAAGACGCGCCCCCTGGCGCCCGGCGAGAGCCAGACGGTCACGCTGCGGCTGACGCGCAAGGACGTCAGCGTCTGGGACGTCGAGCTGCAGAACTGGGTCGTCCCCGGGGCGACGCCGGGCGGAGGGAAAGGCCCGGGCAGGTACACCATCTGGATCGGCGAGGCCAGTGATCAGCTCTTCCTGGCCTGTTATACGGATACCGGCAAGTGCGAGCAGGGGCTGGAGCCGCCCGTCTGAGAGGATCCCATCGATGGTCTTTCGTGTCTTTGGGCTCGAAGCGAGTGGCTCACATAATAGTCAAGAATGTAAACACTGTTTGTCAGGGAAAGAGTTGGATGAAGGGAAGAACGCACATGTGTTGTAGTCGGCGGCTGTTAGGGGGTAATATAATAATTAGGTTCACATTTAATAGCAGTAGCTTGGTTAATCATATTAGTAGTTATTCATAATACCTCTTTAAAACCCCCTTTCAACACCCAAAGAGAATGATTTGAGATGAACCACTGGCATGCCTGCCTAATTATGGATCCCGAGAAAGATGAGCCATGGCTCCCCGCATTACTACAACAGAGAACGAAGCAGCCGTAATTGACCCTCCTTAGTCCTGTAGCCGATGCGCGGAGTGCTGTTTGCTGGTTGCATTCTTTGGCACGAAGCCGAACATATAATTAATAACAGCCAAATACGTCGGTTCTGAAGAAGCTAAACACTCTAAGAATCTTGAATTATATATGCCTGTCTGATCATGGCAAAGTCTTGAGTCGCTGGTGCCGACTACTTCCATGGACCTCGACCTTCACCGAGGTCCCAGGTAAGGTACTCGATCCTCAATTCCTCCTACTATATTACTCAATTTTCTACTCATATCGCTCATTTCGAAAGTTTCCCTTCGGCTTTGACACGACCGCTGCTCTGCTATTCACTGCTAATCTGTGCCTCGGGAGGTGCCTGTTGGAAAAAAAAAAAAAAAAAGGCCGTAACACAGTACTTGCAGGCACACGAACAATTAATTATCTCGATTGACTGACACCTCGGTTGCCACAACTTCTTCTCTCTAGTTTACGTGGTTTCATGTCCACCAATCCAGGGATGAAGCCCAAGAAAGTGTCAAGCGCACAAGCTTCTGAGAAACTAGCCACCGCTTTGCATGCTCATCAGCGCATGGACCATTCCTTTGTCTATTTTTACCACTCCTTTTTCTCCTTTGTAGATAGATCAACAAGGCACTCTTTTTGTTCCTTCGTTACCACTACTCTGAATTGCTCTTAGTTCCTTACTTGAGCTCTCTACTACGTTTGACAGTAAGCCTGGTACCCTGACTACTCCTCTGCTAGAAGGTAACAGGTAACACAGCACAGGGTCGTCAAGGAAGATGTGCCAGAATCAGAGACGAGGTGTTTCAGTAATGCAGGCGATGCGTGATGACATTCGTGTGCTACCCATGCTCAACTGACTGATCCTTGAGGGAGGAAAAAGTCTACTACAGTAAGTTCCAATCCGTAGCCCGGGACCCTCAGGTATCTTCCCTCCTATGGTGAACCTGCTGCTCCTTTTCGCCACTGCTTCCTAAGTGCATCGCCTGCTCCTGGTCCTCAGTGTGTGCCGTGGCAGATGGTGAGTGCACCACGAACAACCTCCGGTACAATAATTGTTCTTCTATTTTGCCTGCGACGACCGTAGAGCCCGCATGGTCGCAAGTACAGCTGTAAGTCCCTCATCAGTTATTGAACCGATGATCATAGAAGAGTTCTTGCCGGTGCTGACGTTCGAAACGACAATCGTACTGCTGCCTTTACCAATGGCCTGAAAAAAAATACCAGCATTGATTTGACAATGAGCGAAGAAAGTAGCCTCAATGCTGATTTGCCGAGTCCGTCGATTGTACGCTGCTCGCTAGCGGCAGCCTTCTGCTCTGCCTCAATCTTCTCTATTCCAGACAGTACCCAATCGACCCTGGACTGCTGCTGCTCAACTGCGGCTTAGGTCATCATAAGCATCGCGACCGAGATCGTAATACGGGTGCCCCTAGGCTCAAAGCTCGTCTACGGCTTCGACGCAGGAAACTTTGCAGGGACGATAGATGCGTTATTGGTGGCTCGGGGTAAGGTGAGAGAGCAGACCCGACCTGTAAATGCCATTGAGGAGTGTGGTCAGATGGTGGAGGCTTGAGACGGACGATGCAAAGCTTGTCGGGGCGTACATAAAAAAATGGATATAATCCATCTATCTGCAACTCTGCATCACGGGCGCCTCCCGTAACGGTGACATGCTCACCCATAGGCAGAGGGCGCCGACAATGGAGCATTCGGCGACGAGGGCAGCCCTGCAGTTCTTAACCACCATCTCCGGAAGTCTTCCTCCACCCAAACGGCAAGCCGCCGAATGGCCGCACAGACCTGGTAACATCCGTACACGGTGTGCGTGTCGCCGATACTCATCCCCTCATATATCATGGTCTTTCCATCCCAGCGATGCGCAAAGTCCACTCGCCACATATTGCCGTAGACGCAGATGATGGGGAGGATGGGTAGTTGGTAGCCCGGGTCGTGGCCGAGGCGCTCGACGAACCTAGCAAGCTGTCGGAAGTGGGCGCGCACCCAGTTGGCGAGTTGCACGGAACCCTCAATCGGCTTGGCCTGAAGAGTTTTAGTCTCGATGCTGATAGCCAGCGGGGTCGGTGCGAAGTCGCTGAGGGTGAAGTGAGTGATGTCGATACCCTCGCTTGCGAGGTCCGAGAGGCGCTCGGAGAGCCCGTCGCCTCCTCGTGCAGGCTGGAGGAAGATGCCGTAGTCCGCCTTGTTCTCCCTTAACGCAGGGTCGTCGTCGTGAAATGCCTTGAGCGTGCGGCAGAGCGTGATGTTCCGGAAGTCTACAGCATCTTGGCCCTCGAGAGCTTCCTCTAGGACACGGCAATGTACCAGATCGTTCCACGCGGGCCCGTATTCCATCTTATCCTTGCACTTCCGACTGTTCCGACAAATCCTCCGCATCTGACGATGTACTGCCCTCAGCTCTTCTAGTCCGTCTCTCGCAGTGTAGAACCAGTCGGGGTGCGGCTGGTCGAAAATGCCTGCGTCGGCGCTCATGGATTCCTGTATTTAGGCAAGACGTCAGCCCGAGTCGCGGCGGGTGAAAAGTGAGGAATAGAAATGCCTATATCTCACCCGAAAAATGTCGGGGATCAGAGATTGCCTGCCATCAGCGATCTTCTTCAGATCGAGAGCCAGGCTTTCCAACATAGCAGGGACCGACTTAAGTTCGGTAATGTTGACGCGGGCGATAGGCCAGTGGAGGGTGCGGCGAAGTGCGACCTCTTTCTTACGAGGGCTACTTCTTCCCGATCGCGATGTGCCATTGGTATCGGCGGTCCTGGTGGATTGGACATCGCTTAGGGTCTGATCTCGACCTGGATGCGGACGATCGTCAGTGCTAGCGCGGCAAGACATGAAGGGAACGGGCATGCAGGAGGTTGATAAGTACAAAACTGTAGAGGACGCGTCGTCGTCTTTATCTCATCTAGGTCATAGGTGCGGAAGTCTATGCTAGCCTGGCGCTGTCGCTTGTTTGACTGCCGCGGCGTGGCAACTGGGTCTGCGGTCGGCAACGAGTCGGGTCCGTCAGGCATGATGACGGTCTGGCCGCCGGCCTTGATGATATGGTCGATCCAAGCCTCGACGGTCGCGTTCAGTTCGCAATGCGAGTGCATCTGGGCCAAGAAGATGGTTGTTACCGTCGTGCTGTTCTCCTTTGCTGTCGGGTGAACGAGTGAATGGAGGGGTAAGCTGGTGGGATGTAGCCAATCACAAGTCCGATGAACAAAGCTCTCAATTAGTTACGCTCAATTCTGCTGCTGCCAAAAGCGATCATCGGGACTCCGCTAGCGCTGGAGAAGACTCGGCATCTGTCTACCAGTTGATGCAACAACCACGCCAAGGCATATATATATGCCAGCGTCCCAGGATACGCTTGGAGCAGAGCAAGTGTACCTACTGGACATTGATTGCGACTCGACACGGCGGTAGGTGCGGGCCGGCGGTAGATCTTCGGGATCTGGGCGAGCCCATGCCAAAGCTGGTACAGCGACCCCCCGCTGAAGTGCCTGTCAAACCAGCCGGACCCAGGAAAGAGTAGATAGTGGACCATGATGAGAAACGAGACCATTCGCAGTTGGACTCTTCGACAAAGTTTGTGCATGTCCGGGGTAGAAGTCTGGTCGTCCCGTTTTCCGTGTCACCCGCCTCGCCAAATCAAGGCTCACCTGCAATTGGAGAATGTTGGTGTCTGACTGGGTGACTGGGTGTCACTGATACCCCTGCTCTGGAAGAGACGCTTGCTAACCCCCCTGCGAGACGGAAGCCGGCGACCTCAACGCATGCCAAGCGGTCGAAGAGGTGGCATAGCTCCCGTTCAGAGAAGTTACCGTGTCGTACATGCTCGTATATGACCGCAATGTATTTAACAGGACATAGCAATTTGCCAACCTTTGGACAACGGCCCTCGAGTTCGACGTGACGCTGAAAGCCCGCCTTCCCCGTGGCGTTGGTAGGTAATGAAAAGAAGGCTGCATAGCTCACACGGGCTAGGCCGGCGTAGCGAATAGAGACATGAATAATTCTTGCATGATTGAGAAGTCAAGTCAAGTCTTGAAGCCCCGCTCTATATTTCCGTATAATAAATACACTTTCATCAACCCCCAAGGTATAATACATCACGGTCCTTCCTCCGCAATCACCCCCGCCTGCTTTCCTTTGCCTCCCCATGTTCGCTGGTTCGAACAGGTCTAGGCCTAGCCGATCGTCCCAATCACCCGACCGTCCACTTGTCGTTTGAGCAAGTCCCGATCTCGGTTTTCCATCACATCACCGCTATGACGACCTGCCCGCAAACTTCCCCCCCGTCTCCTTGCACTTCTCACTGCCTCCCTTTATCGGTCTCTAGCCAAACAGGCGAAAAGGGACCCGGGCGCCTCAGCCGTGGCTCAGCTTCTTCCTCCCCTTGGCCATCCTCCGCTTGAGAATGTTGCGCCCGGTGCGCGACCGCTTGCGCGCCAAGAAGCCGTGGCGGCGCTTCTGGATCAGCCGCGAGGCGCCCGACATGGTCGGCCGCGGGCCGCACCGGATCTGGCTTCCGCACCCGGCCAGCGCCGGGTGCGACGTGACCGAAGACTTGGCCACGACGTCCAGGACCTCGCCCGTCGGCGTGCTCGCCAGCATCGTCGCCGCCGCCGCCGTCGTCGAGGGTGTGCTACTGATGTTGGGTGCGCGGAAGATGGGGGAAGGGGTGGCGAGGGTCGGTCGGAGGGATGGGAGGTGCGAGAAGGTGCTAAAATGGCGAGGACAAGGGAGCCGGTGGGTTAGCTGGTTGAGCCATTGGGAGTGGGGGAGACTTGCAGAGGTGGTACCTACCGAGAAGTGGTCGACTTCGGCGGCGGAAGACGACGAGGAAGTAGCTGAGCGGTGACACGCCGCAACGCCCCTTGAAGAAGAAGAGGGGGCTGTAGGCTCACGGGCGGCATCGTGCCGTACTTCTGGGCTCGCTTCCCGGCAGCTGGGAGATCAAGCTAACTCTCGTTTGCGCTGTCGTGGTGTGCCTCTCCCGCGTTAAGTCAGTCGAGAGTTTTGGCGTGGTTCGGTGCACGGCCGGTTGAATGCCGAGAGCAAGGCTTTCGGAGCTGCCAATGGCTGGCAAAAACTGGCAGGGTTGTTCGGAGAACTCAGGGTTAGGGTTATACATGACAATCGCACTCCGTGTCATCGTTCCCTCCAACTCTTGATCTGGAATTCGCCCTGGGCGCCTCGTTGTTGATGTTACAAGAGGTCTAATACAGTATTGCACTTCACTATCCTAGCTCGTCTGACCCGGAATGCCAACAACTTGACACCCGCTCTCCTTGTGCCGCTTGTTCACAACTCATCCCTGCCACTTGCAGTTGCAATACCCTCCTTGCCCTCCGGCTTGTCACCGCCCTTCGCTTCTACCTTCTCTGTGGGCTGCCAGTTTAACGCCTTCAACCGCTCCGTCAGGATCGGGTGCGAGAAGTGATAGCTGGCAAACATCCAGTCGGCATCCATGGTGCTGAGGTTCTGAATTTGCAACTTGATCAGGGAACGCGCCAGCTGGGTGTTGTACCCGAGCTTGTTGGCGAAAGAGTCAGCTTGGAATTCGAAGCGGCGGCTCAAGATGTTCATCAACAGCTTGATAACATTGTCCAAGGGACCAAGAATATCCGAGAAGAGGAGAAACCCGATGATGATGGGGTGCTGGTTGGTGAAGCCAAAATCCGCATAGAGAGAGTTGTTGTTGACAAAGACCGAGAACAGAGCAAAGATGTAGAAGAAGTGCGCCTGTATCAGTTAGCATGCTTCTACCTACGAGTTGGTGACGTGGTGTCTAACCTGAGAGATGCCAAACAATTTGGTGGTGTGGCCCAGGCTCCAGTGGCCGAGCTCGTGGGCAAGCACGGCAACAACCTCGTCGTTCTCGCTCTTTTCAATCAAGGTATCGTAAATAACGATGTGCTTCTTCCAAGGCAAGCCAAAGAAGTACGCATTGCTGTGAGCGCTACGCTTGCTACCGTCAATGACGTACAGCTCATGCAGCGGGAACCTCAGCTTCTTGGCCAGGTCCTCCACGTCCGTCTTGAGCTTGCCCTCCTCCAACGGGGAGAGCTTGTTGAAGAGCGGCAAGATGACGATCGGATAGATGGTGATCATGAAAACCTGCAGACCGGCGCCAAACAACCAGAGATAGTAGAAGAACTGACTACCGGTCTTCTTGACGATGGAGAGGAAGCCGGCGAGGATAGGAGGAGCAAGAACAAAGGCCAGGATGTTGGTCTTGATCAGATCGCTGATGAACAGTTTGGGTGTCTGCTTGTTGAAGCCGAACTTCTCTTCCAGGACGAACGTGTTGTAGATGCTAGATGGCAGCGAGAGGATCTGCTGGATCACAATGAACGCTAGGATGAAGACGACCGAGTGAGAGATCTCGCCAGTGAAGCGCGCCGGGGCAAAGCGGAGAAGATTGCCCGTCCATGACCAGAGTTTCGGGAGAACGTCAAAGTGGTAGAATGCGAGGTTTTGAAGCTGTCCGTAAAGTCCGTTGACGCCGGTGAACTTAGCCTTGGCCCGCCCGTATGCCTGGCTCTTGTCGAAGACTTCCTGTGACACCTCGTGTTCAAGCACTTTGGGCGGCTTCGTCTTTTGCAGAACCTTGTACTGACGGTAGCCAAGGAACGCTTCGAAGACGTATTGCCCAATGGAGAAGCCTATGATCAGCTTCTTCCACGGAAACAGCGGGCGGTCCAAGAACCGCGCAAGGCGCTATGCGACGGGAGTGGTCAATTGAAGATAATTAATGCGGGATCCGGAAGAAAGGGCATACCTGCAGAAAATCCATCGTACTCAGAGATGCCGCGACTGTCCAACTGCCGCGGATCTGTCGTCGACGACGGGGTGAGAATTGGCAACTCCGAAAGAAGGGGCAAGCTGTCCTGAGTCCTGCCCTGGGAGCCGCTTATCGAAATCATGGCTCTGATTGGCCAACGCCCCTCCGGGTCCCCGCGTTACCGAATTTGTTCTCAACCTGATCAACGGATTACAAAAGACTCCGTAAACAAGTAACAACTCTGTTGCCAGCTGCATAACGGTTGCTCATAGTGTAGTGGGAACGATCATACAGAAACGGGTTGCATCGCTGCCTACATCTCAGTCGGTTGCTTAACCTATCCAGTGCACATACATACAAGCATGCACGTAAGTGTAGCTCAACGCTGCCTATTCCGTTCCCTGCTTGGCGACAGAGCGCCTTGTAATTTACATCCCAGGCACACAACCGCATTTCCTAATTTCTCGAGATTCTCATATTTGCCTGCACTCTCTCCAGTAGCTGTTGCCGAGTATCCGAACTTTGAGGATGAAGGTTGCGCTGGGCAAGAAGTCAGCGTCCATAAAGCGCGGTAACGCCAAGCAACGTACGGCAGCTAGCCATCTTCGAAGCTCTTCCGTTGTCCACGTTTCGGGATCCCCTTTGGGATCCGGTTCCTGGGGAAACATATCGCCTCCCCAGATAGCCCACACCGCAGCACCTGCTACCAAACCGGTAAAAGCTTCGGGGAGTTAACACACGGCTAGAAAGAGACATGTTGTATAAGCGTACCAAGAAACGCGTTCTAAGCGAAAGTGTTAGTGGAGGACGGCTACAGATTGACATGACAGTAAGAAACTCGCCTTCGACCTCAGCGCTCGGTCGAGTGGCGTCGGCATTTTCGTTGCTGTGAATGTCTGAAGTCTGATAGTAAAACTACTCATGAAGAGCAATAAGAAAATCAGAATACAATTGAACTACATCCCAAGACGCCGAGATATTCTTGAAGCGCTAGAACATGCCAACATGTACACTACGGATTCCATACATCACCTGGTTGGACGGGCGAGAGGTTGACGCCACAGGCCGCGTCACACAGCCACTGGAAGCTATGACCAACCTGACCCCTGCCCCTCGTCAAACCCACGAGATGCACTTGTCGGGGTGCCACCCCACACCAGGAGAGCCCACAGAAAATAATTTCGAGAAATCCAATCCCCCGACCTTGAAATCGAGAACCCTTCGACCAGTACAGGATCCTCGACACAGCCAGCCAAAATGCCTCAGGAAATCGGCGACATCAAGAAGGTGCGGACCGTTTTATTGGAGATTTTTGTGGATATAGTCCGGACGGCGTGCTGACGTTTTTGACTTAGTTCATCGAGATCTGCCGGCGGAAGGACGCCTCCTGTACGTTGCATGCGAGATGGCCGACGAGCTAGGAATTGGTGCAGGGAATCGCTGACCGTGGTGTTTGTATGCAGCCGCCCGGATCAAGAAGAACCCCAAGACCCAGCAGATCAAGTTCAAGGTCCGCTGCCAGAGGTTCCTCTACACCCTGGTTCTGAAAGACTCTGAGAAGGCCGAGAAGCTCAAGCAGAGCCTGCCGCCCAGTAGGTTTCCATGAGGACAAGGGCGATGTGAGGTACATCCGCTGATCGACATCTTCTCCCTTGCAACAGACCTCCAGATCAAGGACGTCCCCAAGAGGAACAAGCGGAGCTCGTCATGAGTTAATGGGTCCTGAGGGGGGAGTGCTGGTCTGGCTTTGAGTGCGGGTGTTGGCATGATGGAAGTATACCTATGCATTTGCCGGTTCGGGTCGGAACTGGGCTCACAAACGGCGTCTCGGAACGGGGACTGAAAGGAACTGGTGCTCTGCTTGCTATGCCTAGCCCTTGAAGGGGCGATGTAGTCGGCGAGGTCGCCCAGAAATGAATCGCATTCATCGGCCAAGGCCCAAACTCATACTCAACATTCCTCCTGCAAGACCCTGGACTGCGCGAGCCGGCTATTCCAACGAGATTCGCCTATAGTGCTTCAGATCAACGCGCGCAATCAGGCCCCGGATCTCACCATATCTAGCAAACCCTTCCGACTCAGCGAAACCAATGTGCCTCTCAACGCTCTCCCAGCCGCACACGAGCACGAACTCTTCCTCCTCTGCACCTTTCTCAACGTCCTCCCGCCAGCCGAACCGCACCATGTCCCGGCCGGCATAGCTCTCCAGAATCCCCTTGACTTCGATGAATTTAGCCTCAAACCTCCCCCTAGCTTCACGGGGGACAAACATCCTCTCCACGCTGATGACCGAACTCTCCTGCAACCTGGTACCGCCGGCACCGCCAAAAATCTCACCGCTGACATGAAACAACACCGTATCCCCCGGGATAATACTCTTCTCCGCGCCCAGCCGGCTCATGACGATCTGGTTCTCCTCGCTGCGGATCCAGTCCCAATGGGCGGCCACCGAGTCCCATTTCGCGGTGGTCATCAGCCAGGAGGGATCCTCGACCTGGGGAAACCAGAGGGCGGCCCGGTCGACAGCGGACGAAGGGAGCGCGGGAAAGGCCTTCGCGTGCCATGCATCTTGCAAGCGCGTGGCTGCGGCAAGGCTGGCCCGGATCGAATCCGGCAGGGGAGGGGAGGGGGTGGTCAGGTGGAGGAGGGCGAATTCGGTAACGGGCATCTTCTGTACTCTGCTCACAAACAAGTCAAGAAACGTGCTGGCGGGAGTGACTTTGCCCGCTATCTGACGTCCGAAATGTGTGACCGGAGAAGGGGAAGTAAAATCATTTTTGAACGTTGCTGTCGACGGTAGGCAGCAGGGCAGATGACGTGGCTTGGCTTTCGCCTCCGTCGCTGTTCTCAATGGAGAGTCCGAACGTTACAGAAACCTGTAGGTGTAACTTTGATATCGACACCCGTCAGCGTGCTTACTTGTACGGTTGCTCACTGTATGCTCCGTCCGTCCTCGTCAACATAATTTGAACCATACTTTCAGCTAGGCCATGCCGGAATTGGCGGAACTTGAAACGCACAAGCCTGACTTGCTTGACGACCCCCATGCCCCCTCGCAATCGCGGACAGCCTTAGGATGCAACTATGTTAGCGTGGTCATACTGGACACACTAGGTCCGCGGGGAGAAATTATGTACGGATTACGGAATAACGAAAAGCAAGGAGCTTGGACCGAGACAGAAGCACACAGCAAGAGATCGGCGGATCGAGGCTGTTTGATTGGGCCTCCGCCGCTTCTCTGGCTCGTCACCAACGCCAAAATGAAGCATTTCGTGACATACCTCTATGAGGCGCTCGAGTCCGAGCTGAAATTGGCCGCTGCTGACAATTCGGACGGCAACCACTGGGCAGTTCTGTGAGAGCTTCCCTGCTGCAAGGACCACTAACTACGGAGCTAGTGTAGCCTGCCCCGGCTTGAATCGGCCCTTGCTTGCCCTCTCCCAGCTAGCCGGAAATGCCCACCGGTGCCAATCAGCAGCCTCCGAGATTCCAGAACAATTCATTGAATGTAACCCCGTGGACAGATCCATGAGAGCTACAACAACCCCTGTTGCCCCTGTTCGTCATCGTTGGGGGGCGCAGTGCCGCAGCGCGTTTAGCGACTTTTTTCCTCGTTCGACAGCTTCTCCCCGGAAGCACCACTTTGAGCTCCTTTGTCACGCCCTTCAATTAGATGCCAACTGCCCGTGCCGTGGCCGACCACAAGCTCGACAACAACTGCTGCAAAGGCTGCACCACTACTTCGTGCCAGTTTTACTGTACAGTCTTCGTGCACACGCGAATCCATTGCCTGGCGCTCCTGGAATCTCCACAGTCTTAATTACACCTCCTTCCTAACTTGGCGGATAATACGGAATATACTTTTGGCTTCACGACATTGCGCCCGCTTTCCTCGTTCCTTCTCCGTCCGCGCAACACCACCATACCAATCGCACTCGAGCCCAATCCACTGGCCTCGGCCGTATCGCAACCTGGTTGTCGTCAGAATTGACCGCTGTCTACTGTGTCCCGCTACCACGCGACCTCCACTTTGTACTACGGCCGTACGCGGAGCCCATTGACAAACGAGCCAGCCTGATTTGATTCTCGATCGACTGCCCCTCCCCGACTCCTAATATTGCCTTTCATTCGGATTAGCGAGCTACAATCTCAAATTTCGCGGCGCATGGATGCTATGACGACGCAGCGCGCATCGAACGGCGCCCCCAACAGCCGCAAGGGGCACAATGGCGTCCATAGTGATTCGGAACCTGACAGTATCAGCACGGAGGCCAGTGATGCGACCCTCGAGAGCGTGGATGGCGTCAATGGCATAATCAACGGCACCAGCAACCTCAAGATTAACCCGCGGAGGAGTATGAAGCGCAAACAGTCGAGTCCAATGATGCCGGCGTTCATGGTGTCGGCGCCGGGAAAGGTGATCGTGTTTGGCGAGCACGCCGTCGTGCATGGCAAGGTGAGCGCACATCAAGAAATCTCCGCTGGAGAGAGGCATGGTCAAACTGACGCCGTTCGGTCTAAAGGCCGCAATTGCCGCCGCTATCTCGTTGCGCTCCTATCTTCTCGTCACGACCCTCTCCAAATCAAAGCGGACGGTCACGCTCAAATTTCCCGACATCGATTTCGACCACTGCTGGAATATCGACGAGCTCCCGTGGGCGACCTTTCAACAACCGTCCAAGAAGAAATATTACTACTCCCTCGTCACCGAACTAGACCCCGATCTGGTTGCTGCAATTCAGCCCTTGCTCGCCGACGTGTCCCCTGACAAGCCGCCCAACATTCGCAAGGTACATCAGAACTCAGCGGGAGCATTCCTCTACATGTTTCTGTCGCTCGGTTCCCAGTCGTTCCCGGGTTGCCAATACACGCTACGATCCACCATCCCGATAGGTGCCGGCCTGGGAAGCAGCGCTACCATTGCCGTGTGCATGTCGGCTGCGCTCCTCCTCCAGCTGCGGACGCTGTCCGGTCCCCACCCCGACCAGCCGCCCGACGAGGCGCGCATCCAAATCGAGCGTATCAACCGCTGGGCCTACGTCTACGAGATGTTCATCCACGGCAACCCGTCAGGCGTCGACAACACCGTCGCGACGCAGGGTAAGGCGGTCGTCTTCCAGCGCACAGACTACGGCAAGCCGCCTTCGGTGCGGCCTCTCTGGGACTTCCCGGAGCTGCCGCTCCTGTTGGTTGACACCAAGGTGCCCAAGTCGACGGCGCACGAGGTGGCCAAGGTCGGCAAGCTGCGCAACACGCACCCCAAGATTGTCGGCAGCATCCTGGACGCCATCGACAAGGTCACGGAGGCGTCGGCCGAGGTGCTCACCGAGGCCGGCTTCGACACGCAGAGCGAGGCGGACCTGGCGCGCGTCGGCGAGCTCATGACCATCAACCACGGCCTGCTCGTGTCGCTGGGCGTTTCGCACCCGCGCCTGGAGCGCGTGCGCGAGCTGGTCGACCACCAGGGGATCGGCTGGACCAAGCTCACGGGCGCCGGCGGCGGCGGCTGCTGCATCACGCTGCTCAAGCCGGGCGTCGATAGGTCCAAGCTGGACAAGCTGGAGGAGCAACTCGACGAAGAGCACTTTCAGAAGTTCGAGACGACTCTGGGCGGCGACGGCGTCGGCGTCCTCTGGCCGGCCGTGCTCAAGAACGGCATGGACGAGGACGAACAGGGCGGCATGGAGATCGACCTGGAAAAGTTCCTCAGCGCGGAAGGAAACGAGGGTGTCGAGCGGTTGGTGGGTGTGCACGGAGGCGGGGGCGAGAGGGAAGGGTGGAAGTTCTGGAGGGTGGACAAGTCCTAATGTTTAGGCCGGCTGCAAGGGACGATGGATCCGGGACTCGTAATATCGGATGGCATCTTTCTCTTTTCCTGAGGATTCATGGGTTAGGAGTTCTGTTGGCAAACTGTGACTTGAGGGATCTCCCACAGGTCCTCTGCGACTGAAGGAGCTGCTTCTTCTTCTTCTTCTTCTTCTTCTTCTTCTTTTAATGGATGGCAACGGAAAAGGGACGGGTGGTGGCGCCTACAGCTACTCTGGCTTACTGTGGACTCCTCTGAATCTAATTCTCCCGTGTAGGGCTTCTTCTTACCTTGTGGTACTTACAGACCTCTTAGCTGATGTAATACTCCATATTCCTCATGAAATTTGGACATAGCGTATCTAGGCGAACAGTTAAAACGAAACGGGCAAATCTAATTGCTAACGGTGAAGGAGAAGAGGATTTCTTAGCATTGTCCCTTCCTGCGGCTTAACATTGTTCATCCTTGCTTGCTGCCCCGCTCTGCTGCAGCTCTGCAGAGAGGAGCTTCCTACATCCTAATTACTCCGTAATTAGGCTTCCTTTGTCAAGCTCCATTCAAAGATGGAAAGGCAAAGCAACTTTGAAATCTTGGCTGCCGCTCAGTGCACTTTAAAGGCACACCCCGCCCATCCTCCACCCGCAACGAGACCTCCAACATGCCGCCCAACGCAACGGTAGCCAGCAAGCCCAAAGCATCCGAGAGTAAGTGAACCGGGGTTTCTAGCTTTAACGCTTTGTGCAGTACCACTTCTGTTTGATTCCCAACTTGCATATCCCACAGAGAAGCTGCCTCCACTGGTTCTTTTAGGAACGTACCTACCTTTACCTAGTGTACCATTTTTTCCACATCTTTAATAAGTAGCTAACCGTCCTCCGCATTGGCAGCTTCCAAGTCCCCACAATCAACTACCACTGGCGCCACTCCTGCTGCGAGCACCTCCCACACCGCCCCTCCAACAGCAATCAACCACCCAGCTCTCCCTACCCAACTGGGAAACCCCCAGACCGATCACGACCGCTCCCAGACCCGCTTTTCCCTCTCGGCCCTCTCACGAGCAGACCGGGTCGCCTGGCTCGCCGCGCGCATCGCCTCCCGCCTGGCCGCGAGACCGGCTCTGTCGTCCGGGACCACCACAACCACTACTGCTACCGCTACCACCGCCGCCACCGTAGCGAGGCTAGCCTGTGGCGGAGGCCCCAAGACGCTTAAGGAGGTCTGGCGGGTCGTGAATGAGAGGAGCGCGCCGTTGCGGGCGCCGAGGCCGAAGGGTCGTAAGGCAGTAGAGGACGCGGAGGAGGAGGAGGAGGAGGAGGAGAAGAAGAAGAAGAAAGAGGAGAAGGAGGGGCTAAGAACCGGCGACGACGAGGCGAGGTGGGAGCGAAAGGTGGTGCTGAGCTGCCTGGCGGTGCAGAGCCGCTGTTTCCGGGCGAGACGGGAGCGCGAGAGGCAAGGGCAGGCGGAGGAGAAGACCGGGGAGGCGGCCGTCGTGACGGAGCAGGAGGTCTTCGAGGAGACCAGGCGGCGGAGGGAGATGGCTGCGCTGAGGAAGGAGCTGTACGGTGGCGGGGTGGGCAAGGCCGGCAAGCTGGCGGCCGACCCGGAGTGGGATGATGTCCAGCCTGTCTTGCTTGAGGAGCCGGAGGGCGCGCTGGCCGCGATCGCGTATCCTGCCGATTATGCCGAGGGTGAGTTTCTTATGTCATTAAATATCCCGAGGAAAAAAAAAGGTGATGGGGGAGGGGAGTCCTTCCACGGCCCACTGGCTAACCTGTTCCCCTTTTCCATATCAGCCATGGCCTACCTTCGCGCCGTGATGCAGGCCAAAGAGTACTCGCCGCGCTGCCTGCGCCTGACGGAGCACATCATCACCATGAACCCGGCGCATTACACCGTCTGGCTGTATCGGGCGTCCATCGTGTTCGCGCTCCAGCTCCCCATCCCGGACGAGATCACATGGCTGAACCGCGTCGCGCTCGAGAACCTCAAGAACTACCAGATCTGGCACCACCGCCACCTCCTCGTGGAGAACTACTACCCCACCATCGCCTCCGATCCGTCCGCCGTCGCTTCGTTTGCTGCCTCCGAGCGGAGCTTCCTGCAGCGGATCCTGGCCGAGGACACAAAGAACTACCACGTCTGGTCGTACCGCTCCTACCTGGTCAACAAGCTCGGCCTGTTCAACGACGGCGACGAGCTTGCGTCCATCGAGGCCATGCTGGACGACGACGTGCGCAACAACTCGGCCTGGTCCCACCGCTTCTTCCTCGTCTTCTCGAACCCGGACTACGCCACGCCCGGCAGCGCCGCCACCGAGGCCGACCCGGGCGTGCCCCAGGCGGTGGTCGACCGCGAGGTCGAGTACGCCCAGGACAAGATCCGGCTGGCGCCGCAGAACCAGAGCGGGTGGAACTATCTCCGGGGCGTGCTCGTCAAGGGCGGGAGGAAGCTGGGCAGCGTGGAGCAGTTCGCGAGCGAGTTTGTCAAGGGGCTAGGGGAAGAAGGAGGCGAGGAAGGGAAGGAGGAGGTGCTGAGCACGCATGCGCTGGACCTGCTGGCGGAGATCTATGCCGAGAAGGGCGACAAGGAGAAGGCGGACCTGAGCCTGAGGAGGCTGGGGCAGAAGTGGGATCGCATCCGAGTCGGGTATTGGGAGTGGCGGCGGAAGTGTCTGGAGACGACTGCATAACGAATATATCAGGCATCGAGTTTGTCTTGTCTTGGTTTCTTGTCGGCTTGCAATCCAAATGAATATGTCTCTTTATTTACGGTAAGAAAATGTACCATGTCATACAGTGATGAGAAAGAAGTTTGGATTCCCCTGCTACGAATGGTGAGGTGATTTTTCAGTAACACGATTGCTCATCTCACTGGGCCCCGAGCCGAAGCCGGTAGGGTACCCCTGCCCCAGTAAGTCCAAATAACGCTCACAGGTATATCACAAAACGCCTTGTAAGATCCAATTCCCAGATGATGCTCCCAATGAACCACCCGATGATGTGTTTTCACCACAATGTTGTGCTATCTCTCTCTCTCTCTCTCTCTCTCTCTCTCTCTCTCTCTCTCTCTCTCCCTCCCTCTCCCCCTCTCTCTCTCTCTCGATCCACCCATTTCACCTAGTTCGCCCGGTAGTTGTGAGAGATGATGAGATACTTCCTCCCGTGCCTGACCCCGGGTTTCTCGATGACGTCCCAGTTCGGGACCAGGATGAAGCTGTCGTAGAAGTCGCGCTTCTCCCAGTACTCGTCGCCCTTGTTCTTGCCGGTACCGAAGTAGACGGTGCCGAAGACGGTCACGGACATCATCATGCGGACGCCGTCGGTGGGCGAGTGCAGGTCGAGCACCTTCTGGGGCGCGCCGAAGCGGTAGTCGGCGTTGATGACGTGCACGTTGTGGCCCTCGACCTCGTAGCGCACGCGCCGCTTGTTGGGATCGGGCTGCTTGGGCGCCTGGCGCTGCTGCTCCAGCAGCTTCTCCCACTCCTGCGGCGTCGACACCACCAGGCCGTTGATGCAGATGTCGGCGGGCGGGTGCCCGGACCGCTCGTAGGCGGCGTGGCCGTTGACGTAGCCTTGCGAGATGGACTTGCCTTCGTTGATCTGGCGGTAGTACCAGTCGACAAAGTTCTTGGCAGCTGGGGGGAGCAAAGTGGAGATGAGTCAAAAGGGGGTCTCTTCTCGACGCGTTTTGGTAGCGATCCGGTTCCCGCATGACGGGGGGAGAGGGAAGGGAAAGTGTTCGCTCATGGGTCCGGACCGTGGGGGCCTGGTTGTCGTCGTACCTTCGCAGGAGCACCGTACGTTCGTCTCGTGAGAGTTTGCGGACATGACGACGGTATATGCTTGGATCGGATCAAGGAGCGGTCGACTGAATTGCCGGTCGCTGGGACGTCGGGAAGATGCCGTTTGCTAGATGACCACCTCGCGAAGCAGGTTGCTTCTACTACTGATTTGGTTCAGGCGAGCGGGAGAGACTCGGGTAATTGGTATTTCGATGGGCGCAGTTACTTGGGTCGGAGGTTTCTGGTGGTGTTGTTGCTTTGAGCTCGCCGACTCCAAGGAGAAGGGCGTGAGGGCAACGTTTGTCTTTGTGCTGCTGCCCTTGAGGGTTGAGGTTCTCTGTCTGCATGAAGGTACTGTACGGACGTGCATGCACCGGATAAAAGAGGCAGTGGGCGAGATCTATGGTGGGGCACATTTTTCCAATGCGCGAACTCAATGGCGACGTAATTATGCATGTGGCTATCTTTCCTACTACGTAGACAAATATTCCTCTACCGAGTTACACAATCCTATCAGGTACAACCGCATTCTGATCAAGAAGGCAACAGGAAAGGGAGTAAAGAATGGGTCTCGTAGAAACAACTTGTATGGAAAGCTTATTATTACCTGATTACGTTACGCATGGATAATATTATATATCTTGATGCCATTCGAGTTGTACAGCCTGGATGGCCACCCGATTGATCATTCCTTGACCAAGAACTCTTCGATATCTTTATCTTCCAACTCCTCTTGGCTCTCACGGAGCCGTTGCTCCTCGGCAGCCAGAAGCTTCTTGATCATCTCCCGCTGCCTCCTCCTCGCTCTCTTGCCCCATTCCGGCCCGGATGCCTTTGCGGAGCCTTCGTCCTCGTCATCCGTGTCGTCGGGGATTTCGACCCTTCCGCGCAGTTCGTTCGCCGACATCTTAGCCTTGGCGGCGGCCTCTGCCCGGGCTTCTTCCGCTTCGTGCGCCTTCATTTGCGCCCGTGCGCCGAGCTTGACCAGGTACGGCCTCAGGAGCAGGTCTGTTGCCGCATGTCAGTCCTCTGTCCACTCCTTGTCGGGCTTATAGGAATTGACTCACAAGCTCCGACAATAATAACTAGTCGAATCATTTGCTCAGGGGTCATGTTCGCAAAGGACCCCTTGAGGTTCGTGACAAAGCGGTTGCCTATTGTTGAGGCGAGGCCGGCGACGTTGTCCATGTTGGGCGTTGGGTGCTGGGTTATCTTTGGAGGAGACTGAGAAGCGATGCAACGATTACCCGTTGATACCCGTCGAGATTCTTGATCAAGATTCGTCGCAAAAGGAGGAAAGAATGCGGGTGCTGTGCTGAGCGATCAATTGAGTGGAAATGCGCTACGGAAAGCTTGCATTTGCGCGAAAATCTGCAATTGCCCGCTTTTGATGTGACCTTGAACAGCAAGAGTGAGACTAAGCCGACCCCACCATTGATCTGCCGCCGGCAGCTTCGGCATGTCGCGACATTTTAAGAGTGTGTACCCGGGTGGAGGCTTGACAGATACGTCACCGATCCATTCAATTTGCTCCAAGGCGAAAAAGTGGCAGCAGGGATTTTGAAGAGGCTCTAAACCAGGAGAAGAATAGCAGGACCTTGACTTTTCGCATAACTGCATAACCCGAACGCGTCAAGGCGCGTGTCACTCGAGCCACCTCCAAAACCATCACCAAGTGCCAAGACTCACAAGAACCGTGATGGCCGACCTTCAAGATGAAGAGGTGCAAGAGGTAGGCACACGGATACATTCTTAGTCCATGACGCCGATACCCGTCCACTTTCCATCCACCATTCACTTCACCAATCTATTCGCCCGCGCAGAAGTAAATGAATCATACCATTCAAGCTGACCTCCGCAGCGTCTCAAAGCAGCCCTCTGGTACTCTATCGGCAAGATAGTGGACCAAGAATCGCTGCAGCGCAACCGTAATGCCACCCCACAGTTCATCGGCGCTCTGACCGACATGGTCTGGCACCAAATCGGTAGATCAGTCCCCCCTCCTCCGACTTGTCGAAACCAACCATGAAATTATCCAAGACGGGAAGGTTCTGACGCTTTTCGCTAGAAACTGTTGCCACGGACCTGGAGAGCTTTGCTCAGCATGCAGGTCGTACCACCGTGACCACGGACGACGTGCTCCTTCTGGCGCGGCGCAACCAGGACCTGTATTCGGTCATCAAAGATACTATTGACAAGGAGAGGGCGGCCAAGATCAAGGCGAAAGGGAAAGGGCGCGGTTGACGGGAGGTCTTCCCTTTTTCTTTCTCTGCTTTTCTCTCTCTTTTTTTTCCATCGCGAGGGATGGAGATACACGGCCACGATTTTACACTCATGCTCGTTTTGATACCTTGATAAACTTAACCTCCGCTATACTTCATGACCGCTATGCGCTATGCTTCATCATAATATGAAGTGCATCGTCTCGGTTAGAGAGCACACACACGCTCACGTAGTAGTCCCAAGCAAATGCTAGATTCCAGGCCGGCAGCCTACGGATATAAAACGCCGTGCTTGGTGAATCTTGGCGACGACGCCTCGGGAACAAAGCACACCGCCCCCCCTTTACTCTCCAACCCGCAGCCTCCTCCACATCCCGTCCTCCTCAATTTCCTAGATCCTCTCCTCCCTCTCCCCCCTCTGAGCCTCGACCCGCCGCCTCCACTCCTCCTCGCTGATCCGGTACCTCTCGGCGGCCAGCATGATGACCGCCCACGCCTCGCCCTGCATCACGGCCAGCAGCAGCTCCAGCCCGAGCATGTTGACCAGCCCCCTGGCCGAGGACAGCCCCCACCACCGGCCGGCGCCCTCGAGCACGCCCTCGAGCGGCATGCCCATCCTGGCCATGTACGGCCTCGTCAGCCCCAGCCAGACCGAGACCGCGAAGGGGAGCATCGCCAGCCGCGCCGGCGTGATGGCCAGCACGTCCGTGGCGAGGATGGCCGGCAGCCGGGTAAGCACCGTCTCGCGGTAGAGCGGGTCGCGGCCGCTGGCCCCGCTCCCCGGCAAGCCGGCGGCCCCGCCCGATCGGCTGCCGTCGGCGAGGCTGGGCCGCAGCTCGGCGGACCAGACGCCCGGGGTGGCGTCGCCGCCGGTGTGGTTGTGGTGATTGGCGGCATTAGAGCCGGAGGAGTGGGGCCCGGCGTCGGGGCTGGTCGGGTCCGTCGCCTCGACGTCGAAGCTGATGAGAGTGGCGCTGATGATGTCGGTGTCTTCGTCTTCGGAGGCGAAGTCGTCTTGTGCCGGCGCGGGCTGGTCGGCGTTATTGTTATTGTTATTGCTACCGCTGCGGCCGCGGAGGGAGATGGTGCTTTGCCGACGAAGGACGGCGCTGGGAGAGGGGTCGGTTGTTATAGGAGTAGTAGTAGTTGTTGTGGTTGTGTTGGTGGTAGTGGTAGGTGGGGTCGTGGGGGGATTTTCGTCAATTTGCTGCTCGACGAAATCGAAATCTGGATCTTCTCGGCTCAAGGGTGCCCAGTCCCGGCGACGCTTGCTGGAATTGTATGGCCGGGGGAGACGCTGGTGTATGGTATAGCGCAGCGCTCGGGTTAAGATCGTGTAGAACTTGGTGTAAAGATAAAACCCGGCGAACGGCGCTGCGGCTAAAGCGAAGGCGCCGAGCCATTGAAGTATACCTCGCAGCCGAAACGAGGTGGGAGCTGGTGGAAGGCAGATGGGCGATAGACTGGAGCCTGGGACAAAGAACCGCCAGTTGGGGAGCCAATTTCTGAACGGAACAACTCCTGTCCGCTGGAAGAAGGCGTATATGGCCAGGTGGAGGCGAATATATGCAGTTGCATATCGTGTTCTTTCAGAATTAGCAAGAGGTCTGTGAGGAGGGAAGACGGGAAGTAACTTACAGAGGAGTTTTCTTTATTACTCCAAGCGCTGGCAGCTGCTCCAGAAGCGTGCTCACCAGAAAGGAGGGCAAGCCGCCGAACAAGTACGGGCCGAGAGACTGTCGGCTCCAGGCCATTCTAAACATTCCGTAGAAGGTCGTTTGTGAGTAGGGTTTGTAGAGCTGGGGAGGTCAGCGGGCTCATGGAAAACAAGATGGGGCAATCAGCGAACGGCTTACCAAGATGCGCTGCCTCATGCCGTTGACGCCCCAGATGGCCGCCGTGTTGAGCACGCCGCCATACAGCAGCAGCGTGCGTCCGACGCGGTCTTCATAACGCTGCTGTTCACGGGCAGCCTCCGCCTGCGCGTCGACGAGACTGTTCTCGGGTTCCGCAACACCGATGACCATCATCACCTCGTTGTGCGAACGGATGACATCCCGGTTGATGCGCTTAGTCTCCGGGTTGATGGGACGACCGCGCTCGTCGTACTGCTGGCGAGGAGCGCGTGGGTCCTCGGGGCCTTCACCAGGCACCACCTCGTCATACGGTGACCGGCCCTACAGGTTTCCGCAGGTTAGGATTTTAGGTTCGAGGAGTCAAACAACACGGGATTGCTTCATAGCCTTACCAGCCCCAGCGACGTCATCGGCCCTAAGCGACCCATCTTGAATGAAAGCGCTCTGGGCGGTCGCGCATCAGTGCTGATCTGATTTGTTTTATTTATTTTTTTTTTTCTTTTGAAGGGGGCCGCTCAGGAGGTGTCTGCAGCATGTGGTAGCGCCATGTCGAGAGCGCCGCGGGGTTGATGGATCGAGATGTCGATATGCCGAAATGGTTGATGAGAGTTGGCGGAGGTGTCACTGGTGAATTTGGATTGGCCGAGATTGGGAGAGAGAGAGAGACTCGGCGATGGAACGCGTGGGTAGACAGGGGGTGGGGGAGTCCCCGCGAGCGCAGGGCATTGTGCGCTAAGATAAGCTTAATTTCCCCTCCTTATCAGCTCCGCAGGCCAAAAAGTTTGGGGAAAAATTGAAAGCAGCAGTGCTCCCTGAACCTCGAAGCAGGCCGGCACATGGCACATCACCCAAGCAGGCGCCATGGCCACGAAACAAGCTGTCAAGACGACCTTTGAGGTCGAAAACGTCATTCAGCCAATCTTTACCGGAGGGTCTGTGGCGCTGGAGAATGGCGCGCGAATCCTCGCCTCGACGCTCGGTGAAGCCGCGATCCTGACCGAGCTGAACACGGGGAAGCGCCTGGCCGAGATTGAAGGCGATGGCGAGCCGATCTCGACCCTGACCATTACGCCGTCGGCTTCGCATCTCATCGTCTGTTCCCGATCGCTGACGATGCGCATCTACTCCCTCAAAGCGTCCCCCGACTTTGACTTTGTGGAAGCTACCCTCGTGCGAACAACGAAACCCCACGCCACGCCCGTAGTCGTCCTCGCCGTAGACAGAACCAGCACGCTCTTGGCGACCGGTGCCGCGGACGGCGCGATCAAGATCTGGGATATCGTCGGCGGCTACGTGACCCACACGGTCAGCGGTCAGAGCGTCCTGGTGTCGGCACTGCACTTCTTCGAGATTGCGGCAACGGCCGAAGGCACGTCCGAGCGCAAGTCGAAGAAGGGTTCGCGGAAGGGCCAGAACGGCCAGAGCGAAGCAGACGTGGCATCCAAGTTCCGGCTCGCCTGGGGAACCCAGGACGGCAGGATCCGCATCTTCGACCTCCACAAGCGAACCACGGTCCCGGTGTACGCGGACCCGAAGCGAAAGAAGGAGGCGCACGAGTCCAATGTGCAGAGCATACAATACTCGCCCGAGCTGCACGCGCTTCTGAGTGGCAGCAGGGATAAGACGATGACGCTGTGGCTATGGAGGGACGGCGCATGGCAGGGCACCCCTATGCTTCGCCACGAGCTGGTCGAGTCTGTCGGCTTTCTCCACGAAGGGAGGTGGATGTACGCGGCGGGGTCGAGCGGCTTGTTGAGGATCTGGGACACGACTACGCACCATGAGATCACGGCGAAACAGGATGCCAAGCCGGAAGCCGAGGCAATCTTGTCGGCGCTCTGCCTGCCTCACCAATCCCTGATCCTCTGCGCACAGTCCGATTTTACCCTGGCCCTGTACCGAGTGCCCTCCCCCGCCGATGTCGCCTCTAGCGGGAGCTTGGTCCTCGAACCGTTCAGGCGCATTTCCGGCACCCACGACGAGATCCTCGATTTCACATACGTCGCTCCTGATCAGTCCCTGATGGCCATTGCCACCAACTCTGAGGACATCAGGCTCGTCTCTGTTGCCGACACGGAGACGCAGGCTGACGGAGAAGAGGGCGGCGCATACTTTGGGCACGACGTAGCGCTGCTCAAAGGCCACGAAGACATCGTCATGTCTTTGGATGTTGACTGGTCAGGTCATTGGGTCGCGAGCGGCGCAAAAGACAACACGGCGCGGCTCTGGCGCATCGACAAGGCCAACAATTCCTACACATGCTACGCTACGTTTACCGGCCATCTCGAGTCGGTAGGTGCCGTGGCTCTCCCCAAGGTCGTCCCTCCCGAGAATTCGGAAGCGTTCAAGAACCCTCTCGATCACCCGCCGCCGTTCCTCATCTCCGGATCTCAGGACCGATTCGTCCAGAAGCGAGACATCCCGCGGCAGTCACAAAAGGCGAAGGCGTCTTCGAGTCTGAAGAGGTTGGCTCACGAAAAGGACATCAACGCTCTGGACGTGAGCCCTACGGGACGGTTGTTCGCTTCGGCGTCACAAGATAAGACGGTCAAGATCTGGGACGTTGAGAGATTGGAGGTCCAGGGAATCCTCAAGGGACACAAGCGAGGTGTCTGGACGGTCAAATTCGCGCCGCTCCACACCCCGGCCATCCAAGGCGAGCAGGGTTCGGTGTCTGGCAGGGGTGTCATCCTGACCGGAAGCGGTGACAAGACCATCAAGCTATGGAACCTCTCGGATTACACGTGCCTGAGGACCTTCGAGGGGCACTCGCACAACGTCTTGAAGGTGGTATGGCTGCGCATCCCCACTGAGGAGACCACCACCAAGAAGCGGGTCCAGTTTGCCAGCGCGGGCGCCGACAGCCTGGTCAAGGTGTGGGATGCGAATCTCGGCGAGACCGAGTGCACGCTCGACAACCACGAAGACCGGCTGTGGACCCTTGCCGTCCATCCCAAGACAAACACGCTGGTTTCGGGCGGCAGCGACTCCAAGATAACCTTCTGGAAAGACACGACGGCCGAGACGCAGGCCGCCGCGGCGTCGGCGGCGCTCAAGCTCGTCGAGCAAGAGCAGGAGCTCGAGAACTACATCCACGCGGGCGCGTACCGCGACGCCATCGTCCTCGCCCTCCAGCTCAACCACCCGGGCCGGCTGCTCAACCTCTTCACCAACGTGGTCACCGGCACCACCCCCGAGGAGGGCAGCCTGACGGGCCTGCGCGCCGTCGACGACGTCCTGGCCAGGCTCTCGGACGAGCAGATCTTCCTGCTGCTGCTCCGGCTGCGCGACTGGAACACCAACGCCCGCACGGCGCCCGTCGCCCAGCGGATCCTCTGGGCCCTGGTCCGGAGCTACCCGGCCGAGAAGTTCTCCAACCTGTCGGTAAAGGGGGCAAGGGGACAGAAGAGCCTGAGCGAGGTGCTGAATGCGCTGAGGGTGTACACCGAGCGTCACTATAAGCGCATGGAGGAGCTGGTGGATGAGAGCTACCTTGTGGAGTACACGCTGCAGGAGATGGATAGTTTGGCGCCGCCAGCGCTCGAGGGAGGGGAGCAGGATGGAGGAGATGCCGTGATGGCTGAGGCGTGATGTGCGATGATGGGCGTGGAATGGGGTGTAAGAACAAGGGTTAGGGTTCGTTTGGTGGGGGGGGGGAGTCTGAGTCGCCTGCGGAGTAACGTTCCCCGAGTGCTGCATGGTAACATGGAAGAAAAAAAAATCATGTGCCGAGAGGTACACCTTGAATAGAACAAGAGTTTAAGACAAATTCTCGTTGTTTCTCACAAAGCGACGTTGTTACGGGGACTGTTACAGAGTAGTCCCTAAGACTTTACACTTTTGCTGAAGTTCGAGGTTGGAGGCTTTGGTGGGGCACTCAATTGGGAGAGTGCGTTGCAGCTGGGGCCTGCAAGTGTAGCTTGCCATTCCATGCACGTTATCGTTCCAGGAAATTCCCCCAAGATCATCAACAGTCGCTACTGTACAAACTGCCAACCGTCTTGGTGCGTCCAAGCAATTCGGTCGCCTTTCCCCTCCCCTCCGACTCCAGAGACCACAGAAAAACATGTCAAAACGCCAGGCTTCAGAGGCGCTCGACGACGTGTCGGCAGATTCGCCCGCGTCCAAAAAGTCGAGGTTCGACGATTACACCAAGGACGTGACCCCGGCCAGCACAGAGGATGGCGACGACGAGCAGACGAGGCCAGCGCATGAGAACGGGGCCGTAAAGCAAGACGGAAATGGCGAGGCCGACGAATTTTCGGAGGAGGAAGAAGAGGCGGAGGCCGAAGAGAAGGCCCCGATCAGGCAATCCGCGCCGACGGCAGGCTACGACGACCTCTATCTGGACACCATCGACCGCAACGTCCTCGACTTTGATTTCGAAAAGCTGTGCTCCGTCACTCTTTCAAATATCAACGTCTACGCATGTCTAGTTTGCGGGAAATACTACCAAGGCCGAGGACCGAGATCCCACGCTTACTTCCACGCGCTCGACGAGGACCACCACGTCTTCATCAACATGAGCACACAAAAGGTCTACGTGCTGCCGGAAGGGTACGAGGTCAAGAGCAAGTCGCTCGACGACATCAAGTACGTGTCGGATCCGCGGTACACGCGGCAGGAGGTGGCCGAGTTCGACCGCAAGCCGCGCACGTCCCTGACGCTCGCGGGCAAGGAGTACACGCCTGGCTTCGTGGGCATGAACAACATCAAGGAGAACGACTACCTGAACGTGGTCGTGCAGGCGCTCTCCCACGTGGCGCCCCTGCGCAACTTCTTCCTCCTCGAGGACTTCAGCTCCGCCCCCGAGCTGGTCAAGCGCACGTCCATCCTCTTCCGCAAGATCTGGAACCCGCGCGCCTTCAAGGCGCACGTGTCGCCCCACGAGCTCCTCCAGGAGGTCTCGCTCCGGTCCAACAAGCGCTTCACCCTCACCGCGCAGTCGGACCCCGTCGACTTCCTCTCCTGGTTCCTCAACAACCTCCACCTCGGCCTCGGCGGCAGCAAGACCAAGCCCGGCTCCTCGCCGATCCAGCGCATCTTCCAGGGCAAGCTCAAGGTCGAGTCGCAGGCCATCACGGCGCGCACCGACACGCACGACGACCGGCTCCGCTTCGAGGAGGCGTCCGAGATCAAGACGGACATCGCCCGCTTCCTCCTCCTGACCCTCGACCTGCCGCCCGCCCCGCTCTTCCAGGACGAGGAGCAGCGCAACATCATCCCCCAGGTGCCGCTGACCACCATCCTGGCCAAGTACAACGGCGTCACCAGCCAGGAGCTCAACGCCCAGCGCAAGCGCTACCGCCTCGTGCACCCGCTCCCGCCCTTCCTCATCCTGCACATCAAGCGCTTCAGCAGGAACCGGTTCGTCTCGGAGCGCAACCCGACCATCGTCACCTTCGACCCCCACAACCTCGACGTCTCGCCCTACGTCGAGCCCGACCCGGCCCACCACCCGCCCGGCGAGCCCATCTGGTACGACCTCGTCGCCAACGTGGTGCACGAGGCGGTGCGCGCCAAGGAGGACGTGGCCGACAGCGCGGTCGGCGAGGAGCGCAAGACGTGGAAAGTCCAGCTGCGGGACAAGGCGACGGACGAGTGGGTCGTCGCCCAGGACCTGTTCGTGGACAAGATCCGGAGCGAGCTGCTCTACTTGGGCGAGACGTATCTGCAGGTGTGGGAGAGGCGGCGGGGGCCACCGCCGCAGGGGCCGGCCCCGGCGCCAGGGCCCTCTGACAAGGCTAAGGAAAGGAGTTGAGATCTCTCTCCCCCTCCCCCGGTCAGGTCAGGAGCGGGAAGGGAGGACAAATGTACGGGAATAATTAGATTATGATACCACAATCAAAAGCGAGCGTCGAGCATGCTAGAAATAGAGCTTTTTTTTGCAACATGTGATGATATTTTCTGTCTGAACGACACAAACCTTCCACACTCCTGGCGGGAATGCGGCAGTTATCAGGATAGACAAAGTTCGTAGGTAGATACACTAAGTACTACATCTCCCTTATCCCGACCAAACTCCTCTCGTGGGTTCCATTTCAAGATCATCCAAATCACCATAAGATTCCCAGTCAGCGCTCCATCCCTGCCGCCGTGTGGTGTTTTTCATTAAGACCGTGCCGTGCCGTACCGTGCCGTGCCGTAGCCCCATGTCCAAAGGAGAAATGAGAACAAATAGGGAACGCACCACGCCCCAGTGCTCCAATCCGAACCGATTCCCGAACGTTCGGACGCTTTTCCGAGATGTAATGTGGCAGTGCTTGCTTATTTCGGTACTTTTTACATACGTGGAAGCAAAAAAAGAGCAACATTGCCTGCGTTCTCTCCCACGCCGTGGTCATGCATCGTTGTTTGATGGGAAGTTATGAAGAATTGGTGGGGTTCTTCTCGTCATCCGCCTGCTGCTGCTGCTGCTGCTGCTGCTGCTGCTGCTGCGAATGTTGCTGTTGATGCTGCTTGTTCGACGACCGCTTGTCGCCATGATGGTGTTGGTTCGCCTTTTCTCGCCGCGACTCCTCGATGGCCGTGCGCTGCTGAATGCTCGAGTCGTGGCTCTTCCACTCGAGCTTGGTATCCGGGGGGAAAGACAAGATTCGCCGCATCGTCTCACTAGGGAACTGTCAGCAGACGAGAACTCGGGCGTGCTGCAGAGCGGCTGGGAGCATACCGAATCTTGAGGACCCGCTGCCCGTTCGCGCGGGCCCAGATGCTCAGGATGTCCTCACCGTTCCGGACGCTGAGGACGACCCCGCACACCTCCTCACTAGCCTCGCCGAACTGATCGCCAATGACGGCCAGCAACAGGTCCTCCCAGTACCGGTCGGCGACGCCTTTTCTCAGACGCACGACCCACTTCCCCCCGTTCTTGTTCTCTTCATCCTCCCATATTGGACGGATGCCCTTCTTGAAGAGATGATAGTCCGACACCAAGGGGAGCGTCGATGGCCGCTTCAGGTGCTGGTAGATCTTGAAGAAGTGTTCGACGCAGTCGACCGCGGCGATCGGATGTAGCGTCTTTTCATACTCGATGAACCCGTTCGCCTTGGAGATGGGCGGACGGAACCAAAAGACCCAGCAGTTGCGCAGCTGGTGGGTAGACGGTCCCGCCGACGGGGTCGCCGTCTTTCCCGCGTCCTTCAGCGAAGCAGCAGACGCCGGCTTGCTGATCGACTTGCCGCCCAAGGCCCCGTCCTTTGCAGATTTCTCAGCAGTCGGGGTCTTCGCGGCGGCGCCCAGGGCCGCGTCGAACGGGTTCCCCGGCGACTTGGGCGTCTTGGCCGAGCCGAACGAGGCGAAGGCGCCCGAGCCCAGGCCAAAGGCGCTTGAAGCCCCGCCAATCGGAGACGCCAGGCTGCCGCCTGGTGTTGTTACCGAACCGAATGTGTGTTTTCCAAGCGACGAGCTATCACCGCCAAATCGCTTGAAGGAAGAGTTGCGTCCCGACGGACTGTCTTGACCAGAACCTGTTGAGAGGGAGAGCTTGCTCGAGCTTTTGGGCTCTCAAAGTCAGGATGGCGCGGGATGGCGGGATGACAAAAGGAGGAGGCGCACTCACTTGGCACGGCGACTCCATAGATTATCCATGAAGAAGTCGGAGACCGTAACTCTTTGGAGAAATGCAAGCTCAGCAGGGAAAAAACGAGGCCGTCGGGCGGAGGACCGGCAGCACCAAGGCAAACGGTGACAGCGCAGTCACTGGGGTATCTCGGTCGGGAAGAGGTAGGAAACGGGCGGCGACTTGTCCGGGGGTACTTTGGTCACGCTGTTGTGTTGTAGCGGGGCTGGAACTGTCCAAATGGGCGGGCGAGACTGAATCACAGGGAAAGTCGAACGTGTTAATCGTGTTACTCGGGGTCTTGCGGAGGTCGATGCGACGTGGCAATGGTACTACAGGATGTGCTTTCGGATATATGTCGCTAGGTTAGTTGGCGGCGGTAAGATGCGTTTTGAAAATGGTAAGCGGTTGTTCGTTCAATCTTGAAAAAAAGAACAAAACTTGCATTGAATGCAGTGGGAAGACCAGACGCACAACGCTTGGTGGCGGGTCGTCTCCACCAAGCCATCGAGACATTCAAAAAAAAAAAAACAAGACCATGGAATCCACTGCTTTGGTCAGTGCGCAGGGCAGGTCCTTGCCGAACGTTTCGGGCGGTAAAAGATGGCAGAAAATTCGCGGGCCCGCTTTCTACAAGATGGGCCGAAGAAATTCCTTACTGCTTCCTTTTCTCCCATTTCACAACCCAAGACCACAACTCAAATCATCGCCAGCCAGCCACCAAACTGCACCACGCTGCCGGCGATTCCGAATGTGTGTCGAGATTGACTCTCAAAATGCCCTTGTTTAAAACCATCATCACGAGTGCCCCATCTGCGCGGCAACCATGATGCGGTGATGACCTGAAGCAAGATCTGGACATTCCCATCCATGCATACCCTTACCTATACCTTGGGTACTCTTCGTTGGTACCTTTCTGACTATTGCTGTCCGTAGATATGCGGAAATAAACTGCGTGCTGGTTCCTGCGCATGCATGCATCTACACAGCAAACTTTCCACGCTCTTACAAAGTCCTTCACTAACTAGGCTACTCCATACCTCTGCGTACTTAACTCGGTCAATCTTGACCATGGGAGCTAGTGGTGAGTCTTTTCTTTCGTGTATCCTACTTTCCCACCACTGGCGCCCTGATGACTGCAAACATTCCGGTAAACCGACTCATCAACGACCAAGCTCCCCCATAACCCTAACCTCTTGGTCGTGGCGAGGCTTGCGGTCGTGAGTTGAGCATGAGGCTAGCATGGCTTAGCTGAGCTTTCTTCCCAACATGTCCGTCGCTTACGCAGTATGTCGTGCCCAGCTCAGAGCTAATTCGTTCTGCGTCAGGGTTGACTTTGCCGTGATTGGGTTTGCCGCTTCGTCGAGATCCTTGGTGTCTGAATTCGACCAAACTGTGGACCGTGCATGTCCGTCGATTATGGGAAACTTGTTCAGTAAGCCCCTCGACCCTGCAGACTTGTGACCTGAACGCGGGGAATGCAAAGAGTGCATCAAGGCTACCCCGTGCCCCACGTCTTTGGAACATCCATTGGCATCCCCAATATCGACATTCCCTAGCTTCAGGGCCCTATGCTACCGTGGCGCGTTCTCGTGGGGGCTCGATCCTTCCGGGCCGGGAAGCTGCCTTTCTCCGCAGTCGCGCATCGATGCGCCATGTTCCCGGGTACGCTGTAATTTGTGGCTGTTTACTTTCCTGGTGGCTTCTCGAGAGCTTTGGGGGGCGGGGGGGAAAACGGCCAAAACGGCCTGGCAGGGGCCGTCGAACTGGCTTGCCGCAAAGTCCCGTGGCAAAGCGCCCCGCTAGCATACCCCACGTGCTACACACATACGTAAAAAAAAAGGTGGGGTTACTAGCTGCCGGCAACGATTGCAGTGCAACTTGGTGCCCGCTGGGAAAAAGTGAAATCCCTACCCAGGATTCCAGGAGAGGAAGGGCCCGGCTGAACTTTATCTGACTCTGCACCCTATGGATGTAGGTTGGGGTTGAAAAGGCCGGCCTCCCGGCGCAATTGTATTCTCAACCAACACCAACAACGGGAAAGAAAGGAAGAAAAAACGTAAAAGGAGAGAGAAAAAAAGGAAGAAACACATAAATCAGCTGTCTTACCCATTTCTCTGTTGGTCGCACTCTGTTGCAAGCTTCCGCTCCTCGGAAGCCCGTACCCCACCATCCCACCATCGAGTCCGGGCCTGTGGCTTACCGGTCTGTGTCATTTGACTTCTGCATTCTCCCATCTCGTCAGGACGAAAATCCCGACTTCTTGACATTTCAGCAAGAAAACGACGTCGATGGGCGAATTTCTTCCGAGCCTGGAATTGCCCCCCGAGGCCGTCAAGAACCACGCGATGGAGAAGATCACAGACAAGATCGCTGCCCTGCCCGCGGGGCAGCACTACTTCTCGCTCGAGTTCTTCCCCCCCAAGACCGCCATGGGCTTCTCCAACCTCCGCGGCCGCCTCGACCGCATGGCAAGGGCGCTGCGCCCCCTCTTCGTCAACGTCACCTGGGGCGCGGGGGGCTCGACGGCGGTCAAGTCGCTCGAGCTGGCCGAGATTTGCCAGCGGGAGCTGGGCCTCACCACATGTCTCCATCTCACCTGCACCAACATGAGCCGCCGCCTGGTCGACAAGGCTCTCGAGGACGCGAAAGCCCTCGGGATCCGCAACATTCTCGCGCTTAGGGGAGACCCGCCCAGGAGGGCCGAATACCTCGACGTCAGCGAGCCGGAGCCGGAGGAAGAGGAGGAGTTCTCGTGGGCCGTGGACCTTGTTCGCTACATCCGCAAGATGCACGGCGATTACTTCTGCATCGGCGTCGCCGCATATCCGGAGGGTCACGCGGACGAGAGCCACCCGCTGGGGCAGAGCCTGGAGCACGACCTTCCGTACCTGGTCGAGAAGACCCGGGCCGGCGCCGACTTCATCATGACCCAGCTCTTCTTCGACATCGAGGCGTACAAGCACTTCGAGAAGACGTTGCGCGACCATCCGAGCGGCGCCTTCAAGGACATACCCATCATCCCGGGCCTGATGCCCATCCAGAGCTACCAGATGATCAAGCGGACGACCAAGCTCAGCCACGCCAAGATCCCGGAACCGCTGATGGCGCGGTTGGACGCGGTCAGGAACGACGACGAGAAGGTGAAGGAGGTCGGCGTGGACATCGTCAGCGAGCTCGTCGAGCAGATCAAGGAGATCAAGAGCAGGACCGGGGGCCCGAGGGGCTTCCACTTCTACACGCTCAACCTCGAGAAGGCCGTCTCCTTCATCGTCGAGCGGACCGGCCTCATCGCCCCGCTCACCCCGGCGGAGGCGGAGGGTGCGGGCGTCGACCAGAACCCCCTCCCGGACGTGCGGTTCCTCCGCATCAACGGGCCCGCGCCGGAACAGTCATCGCACGATCCCCACCTGAGGCGGAAACCCTCCGTCGGCTCGGACCCGCGCGACCGGGTCATCGTGCAGGAGCGGTCGGCCTCCTACCCGGACTGGGAGGCCACCCCGCTGGAGGCCAGCGTGCCGGCGGAGCCCATCAACTCGCGCGCCAACACGCTCGCCATCTCGGAGGGCGAGGGCGTGCTCGGGCGCGAGGCCACGTGGGACGACTTCCCCAACGGCCGCTGGGGCGACGCCCGCTCTCCCGCCTACGGGCAGATCGACGGCTACGGCGTCAGCCTGCACGTCACGGTCGCCCAGGCGCGGCAGCTCTGGGGCGCGCCGGCGACGCCCCGCGACGTCAGCGACATCTTCATCCGCCACCTCCGCGGCGAGCTGCCGACCATCCCCTGGAGCGAGGAGAGCTTCAGCCCCGAGACGGACAAGATCCGCGACCGCCTGGTCGCGCTCAACTCCAAGGGCTGGTGGACCCTCGCCTCCCAGCCGGCCGTCAACGGCCTGCGCTCGAGCGACCCCGTCTTCGGCTGGGGTCCCCAGAACGGATTCGTCTTCCAGAAGGCCTTTGTCGAGTTCTTCCTGCCCTCCAAGGACTGGGAGGCGCTCGAGCTGAAGCTGAAGCGGCCCGAGATGAAGGACGCCGTCTGCTTCTACGCCACCAACGCCAGGGGCGACTTTGTCAGCTCCGACACGGTGCTGCCCCCCACACCGCCGACGGCCTCCGCCGCCGCCGCCGCCGCCGCCGCCCCCGCGGAGCAGCGCGAGGCAAGCACCAACGCGGTGACGTGGGGCGTGTTCCCGGGCAAGGAGATCGTCACGCCGACCATCATCGAGGAGGTCAGCTTCCGCGCGTGGAGCGAGGAAGCCTTTGGAATCTGGCGCGAGTGGGCAAAGATCTACCCGAGGGGTTCGGACAGCGAGCGGTTCCTGGAGGCCGTCCGGGCAGACACCTGGCTGGTGAACATCATCCACCATGATTATGTCGACCCCGATGCGCTGTGGGATTTCTTGCTCGGCTGACTCCGGTAGGGCTGGGTTTTACCGGTATACGGATTACGAGGGTGGCTATATTATTAGCGCGGTGATGGAGGCAGGCACAAAAGCACGGTAGCAGTGCTTGATAGATTATATAAGGTCATGGCAGCTGTTTGCGTTCAACAACTATGGATTGCGCGGAATGGATAGGTAACAGCGCGTTGGTGGAGGAAACAATTGTGAGGCTGTTTTACTCATCACCAAATTCACGGCCGCTTTGGCACATACAGAATGAACGTGGGTAAGCATATTTCACCCACGCCCGGTGAACTTCCGCGTTTCTGAAGCACGGCCGGAGGTTGCGAGATGGAGCTGAACACCTTGGTTTATGTGGTTCCATTTTTGTTTAGTAAGTTACATATTATAACATGTACATCAAGCCTGGTAGTCTACCTATCGACCGTTGTCATAGAAGGAAACCGTCAAGAAATGACTTCGCGAATGGTATGATTCCCTCCACATCCATGCATCAGCACGTTCCATGGCATATTGTCCGCCCTCTCCACAGACAAATGCGAGCCGCTCCGAAATAGAAAAAAAGAAGAAGAAGAAAGGCTCCGAAGCCCGTCACGAAGGTGGAGTGGCACCTGATCAACCAGTAGTAGGCTAACCTCCGCCTTCCCGAATCCGTATCCGTTCTGAGCCCAATTGTGCTCTTTCACGACAAAAGGCATCGAGTTTTGAACACAAGACCCTCTCTCTCTGTGCCAACCAGATGGGTCGGCCGCAGTCGGTCGGTCCTAGGTGGAGGGGGAAGAAGCAATCGATAACCGCCGACAAAAAAACAAAGAAAACGAAGGAAAAGAGAAGGAAAAGTAATACACTTGTAGCGGACGTATGTCCTATTGCGTGAGCGAGAACGACGTTCCCCCGTTGTCGTTGCCCATTTGATTCTCCGGGCCGACTTCCTCTAAAAGCCCACCGTTACAGGTCCCCAGAGTACCAAGAGTGGTGAGGGATGTTGTGTAGTGTGGCAGCCCTCGCTTCAGGCGATAATAAGGTGCTGGTAATATCGGGGTGGACTGCCCATCATGTCCCGGTATGGGCGGCGCGCATGTACATTACAAGAAACAAAGTTATGGGCCGGAGAGCTTGCCCGCAGAGTCGTCGAGGGCCTAAAACGGTGGGATTCTGCCAAAGCGGGGCGGCCGGACCCGGCTCATATTTCGCCGGCGTCATCGTAATCGCTTGCCTCATCCTGAACCTCAAAGCCGCCGAAATCGACCTGAGCCGCGAGCTCGGCCTCGTGCTGGTCGAAGTTGCTGTAACCTCCGCTGTTGCTATGGCTCGAGTGGCCATCAACAGGGGCGACATGCCTGGAGGCGCTGCCATAGCCCTGCAAGGGGAGGAACTCCTGAGAAGCCTCGGTTGATTTCGCGGTCGCGTACATGCCAGGCGTCGCGGCACCTGTCGCGCGGGAGGAAGTGGCAGTGGGTTGGGTGATCATGTCGAAGCTGGACTCGGAGGGCGAGGGGGTGGCATGGACCGTGCTTGCGTTGAACGATGGCATGTTGCTGCTGGTGGACATGGTCGTGGTCGCATCGAGGCTGGCCATGCTCACGGTCATGCCGCTTGTGACGTCGGCGGTGCCGGGCACGGCAGGGTATTGACCGCCCATGTTCAGACTCATGTCCCCCATGTTGTGCATGTTGTTGACACTCGCCGCGTTGCTCATTGGGGAGGGGGTTGGGTCCTGCCACGACATGTTTGGAGTGGCCGGGCTGCTGGCGGCGGTGTAGCTGCCGGTAGAGTAGGCGGAACCGCGGCGTGCTTGGGCCATCCCCATGGCCTGCGAGCCGGCCGTGGAGGGAGCGGCACTATCCATGCTGGTGGGAGGAGCCATCACATTGTAACCGAGTCCAGTGGCCATGTTGGTATATCCGTTGGGCAAGGAGGCTGAAGCGAACCCAGGAATGGGAGCCAGGTTGTACGAGGGGGGAGCAGGAGAGGCTGCTGCAGAGCGTGGGGGGGCCGGCGCAATGGGTACATGGCGAGGAGTCGGGACCATGGTTCCGGGAGCGGACTTGGCTTGGATTTGGGCAGACCGAGCCGGCTTGGCCTTAGTCTTGGTCGGAGTTGCGTCGAGCTCCGAGTAGTCGATCTCCGGAGAGTCCTCGTCATCGTCGAGCCCGGGCTCGATCTTGATGGCCTTGTGGCGCTTGCTGCTGGGAGTAGCACCCGAACCGGGCGCGGCGGCCTTGGTGGTCCGGGCCCTCTTGGTCGTGCTCGGCGTAGCCGGCGCACTGCCCGCAGCACTCGAGCCCCCCTTCAAGAAGCGGGCAAAGGCGTCGACGGGGTCGTCTCCATTTTCCACCGCAGCCTTGAGGACATCGCTGCCCCTCTTGATGCCGCGAAACTGGAAGCCCACGCCATCCGGGGTGCTGGCTCCGAAAAACTTTTGAATCTCTGCAAAACCAGGTCAGCTTCGTTCACGGATGCCAGACAAAGACTTCTGGTTCTTGAGCTCGGATCTAATCGCAGGGGAGGGTGGTGGGTTGCCGGAGAGGCAGCAACAGCAGCAGCGAGGATAGGGTCGGCAACGACGGAGAGGGCGGCGGGGACGGCGGGAAGAGTCGGCTAGTCTTACCGGCCTTGGTCAGGTTGGGAATGTCGTAGTCCCCGGGATCTCTATCGTTGGCCACCATGACTTTGATGAGTTCGGCCTGGGCTCTCGCAAGCCGGAACTTGTGCTCCATAGCAGACTCGGTAACCCCGCCGCCATGGTACTGGGCAATCTCTGGGGAGTTCAGAAAGAGCCATGGTCAGCACCAGACTCTGGGTTCAACAGATCCGACGGGATGGGATGAACTTCGCAAATGCCCTCTTGGCGCCGTTCGTTTCCCGCAGCTGCCCCCAGCCCGTCGTGGTCTAGGCATGCAAGGTGGTCAAGTGAGTCCCGACCGATGGCCGGCCGGAAGCAACGGGAGGAGACAAAGGGTAAGGAAGGGTTGAGAAGGGCATGCCAGTGACTGAGATATTCCACTTACTCTTGTAGTCAAATCGGTGACCCTCCAGTGAGGCTACCAGCGCGGCGAGAAGACGAGACTGCGCCTCGTACGTTTTGAAGTTGGCTGATCTTTCCTTGGGCGGCATCTTTTCTTTTTCCTCAAAGGGAAAAATCTGCGTTTTGCAGGCGAATAGGCACAGAGATGGAAGTGAGGTTGGCTCAGATTTCTAAAGACTAGCGGTTAGTGACGGACACCAAGAAACTCGAGGTAAGCGGAAAGAACTAAGAGTTCACAATGTGATCAGTTGACTGTTAGAGGATGAGCGTGAACAGTTCAGGAGGCGGTGGGAGCTGAGCCAACTGGAGTGTCTCCGATAATTCTTGGTTAAGAGAATAATATCTTGAGGTGGCTCCGGACGAGGCAGTTCCCAAATCTCTGGCGAGAATGTCTCAGATCTGAGCTGAAGTTGAACGAGATGAGGGAGAGTTCGTAGTCGAGGGATGAAGGACGTCTCCCACTCGAGTCAATTTCGAGACCCAGTCGGCGTAACTGATCGAAGAGCTCGGCCGACGGCGCCAGCTCGCCGGCAAGCTTGCCGACGCCACCAACTTGACAATATAACGAAGCAAAGAAGCATGTGGATCCACGTACCTTTCAATGATTGAGCGTGATGGCCAAGGTACTGAGATGGTGGGGATGGTGGTTGGAAGAAGGGAAGATGGTCGAGCTCAGCGAGTTGTTTGAAAAGAGAAATGGATGAAGGAATAGAGTTCGAGGCTGCCAGTGATAATAAATAAGCGTGGGAAGCGTGGGCTGAGTTCGGGGACCCGCGCGCGGGTCCTAGGGCTACTAGCTGAGTCGATGACGGTGAGGTTGACGATGGGGGGCGCAAGCCGGTCTGTGAGTCGACCGGGGCGTGGCGGAGGTGTGAGGGAGGAGGTCGAGCTGCAACCAACGTGAACCCAGTCAGTCATATAACTCTCGGTCTTGAATTAAAAAGAGCCAGTGCTTGGTGGTGAATTGTGAAGGAACGACAATAATTATCATGGCTCGAGTTCAGGGATGATCAACAAAAGGGGCTCGGGAGAGGAGAGAAGGGGAAGGATGTAAGGAGGGCAAAGGGGTGAAGGGATAGACTCTAGGCTGTGATTGATAGGGCTGGACTGACACGGCTGCCTCTAATCCGCCGGAATAGGGAGCGTGCGGGTGGGCTTGGGCAGTCAAAGTCTGAGGACGAGAGGAACCATGATGGCAATGGTATCCTCAGATAGGGAGTATAGCAAGTGAACAGATGTTGATCAGGATGAAACACTTGTTTCTTCTGAGATGCCCGCCCGTTGTTCTGGAGACTAGCCAAGCAAGGGCGGGAGAGGAAAGAAAGGACTAATTCGATGACAGGAGAAAAGAGAAGCTGAACCTGAAAGGAGCATTCTCTCATGTTCAAGTTGAGACTTCCTCAAGTGCCCTGTGTCACAAAATGGAGGTAACAGCAAGAGTCGGCCGTATTGGGAAGGTCCAACAGGGCCAGTGGAAAAATGTTGAATATCGACCAAATGAACACTCGAAGCATAGTGCAAAAGCCAAGACGGCCATACACCTTATCGACTGACATTGACAAAGGCGAGTTTGTGACTTACTAGTAGCTGGGGAAGTCGTCAAGTGCCGACTTCTTTGGCTCCTTGGGGGACAATACCCCTTGAACCTCTTCCCTCTGCACCGGTTCGTCCTCCTCGACCCAGCCCACGCACGGGGCGCACGGGGCGCAAACGGGCGACCGAAGTCGAGCTCAGCCGCTGCAGGGTGCGGAGACCATGTACGCCCAATGCCAAGTTGAGAGCTGCGGATGACGTCGAATTCAATGCCAAGGTTCGGGATGTTGTAAGTAGCCCTGGCTTTCTCGGCCTGGTTGTTTAGTGTTGGATGGAGAAGTGAATGTGACAAGGCGAGACGATGTAGCAGCAGTTGCTGGGTCAGGTTGTCTAGCTGAGAATAAACACCAGTGCGCGAAAGTTTGTCGGGACTTCTACTGTCAGTGGACGCCTCATAGAAGCCAGGCTTACACCGCCCTCAATCTCATCAAAAATGCAGCTTGGAAATCACTCATATTGTACATTTCCTTGCAATGCATCAGGAACATAACATTGCAAGATAATGGTGGATTCTGACTGCCAGACTTCAGTGGTCGGATGTTTCTTGCTAACAATCATTCACAAACACTGGCAGTCGTGGCATCCACCCCTTCACAAGGATCGCGTTGCAGTGCCCCTGCAACTTCCCAATCCGTTGCGGAAAGGAGAAAAGATTTTGAGCTAGACAGAGCATTACCATAACTACAATTAGGCTTCTATTATTAGTCTATATCTATCCAAACATGTCCTTGTCATCGACGCATTACAAAATTTTTCATATCGTCTTCTCCGTAGTTGATGTCCTCCGTCCAGGAGTCCTGGTATGGCCGCTCGCTGTGGAAAAGCCATTCGACTGCAGCTCATGTTGCCAGGTGGGGCTCGTGTGTTCCTTTGAAGCCGGCCCGCCGTCGCCGTACATCATGTACTGAACACCGAGGAACGAATCGCATGCAGCCTGAAACATGCCGCAGACCTTGAACGCTATCGGGATCGATGTCGTTGACGTGAAAAACCAAAACATCTTCATGCTGTCGCCAATCAGCCAGCTGGCCAGCACTGAGAGGCGAAACCCCTTGCAGGACCGGGATCGCATATTTGCCAGGATCTGCGGAATGGGCAACGTCGCTTCAACCGAAAGACCAACCACGCCGATCAACGAGGAGTACGTCTGGTACACCGAAGGAACTGGAGCCAGCAGGAGTTCGCAGACCACAAGGGCAGCGAGCAGGCCCAGCAAGAACTGCCAGTATCTGGCCCCGGTAAAAAAGGTCAGCACCTCCCCACGCTCAGCGGTAATGGTATCTTTGCGAGGGTAACCCACGGTTTCGGCGATCTCCATTGCCAAAAATCAAACGGACGTCTCATTTCGTTCACTCGGGCAAAGGGGACTGCAGCGTCGCCTCCCCTCGAATAGGGCGGCGGTCGGTAATCCAGGCCGATCTTGAGCAGCACCACTTGCATTGCCACCATGACGCAGGACTGGGCAAGCAGCGCATTGTCGTATCTCGCGCCGGGATAGTAGAATATCCTAGAGTAGAAGACGAGGGCGCGGGCACGCACGCGCAAACGTATCCGTTAGCGTCGTCTCTGAAGAGGCGCGTAGGTGAGTGGAACCTAGTCGGACGAGCGTACCTAAGCAGCGACGCGACGAGCATGATGAGCGGGATGTCGAGGCTGAATCCGGCGCTCGTCCTCGTCCGGTACATCGAGTAAGCCTGGTCGCTATAGGAAAGCACCGGCGAGAGGACGAGAAAGGCCGGCGTAAGGTACCCCGACAGGGTCGTGAACAAGCCCATGATGCTGTCCATGGCGCGGTCGTGGAAGGGGCGCCGTCGTTGGTCTGACGGCACGAGGGAATGGCAATTGGAACTGGACAGGAGCCTGGTCTCATCCGCGAGCCGTTCAATCCACGAGCCCGCTCTGCCAGCTGCTGCCACGCTAGGAAAGTGGAAGAGCGCGATCGCGAAGCAAAATTCGGGGTTTTTCCTCCCCTGGCTCTTGTCCGCCCCAAGTCCAGGTGTCCAGACCAGGGGTTTGACGGGGCGGGATCGACGGGACGGGCCAGCCTGTGGGGTTCCTTCCAAGTGCCGGCAGCTGTCTGCGCCCCGTCCTAAATCGCTTGCAGAAATTGTGAGCAGCGTGTTGCCTGTAACGTTAGCTTCCTAACCCGCCTGGTCTGCCAAAGACGAAGAACGTGTCTTGAACTTATGGCAACTTGTGGTGATTCGTGCCTTCCTTTGGTGCTTCCTACCTACGGAGTACATAACATGACATAGACCTCCGGGCGGGCAGGCATGAGCCGCAATAGAGCACCGGTTTCTGCCTTGAAAGAAATCGTATGGTTCTGCAACTGCCTGAAAACAGCTATTCGTCACACCCTCCAATGCAGCCAGCTTCTCCAAACTCTGGCTTCACATCGCTACTCACCCGATCTCTATCGCGAGTATCAATAGATCGTTTAGAATGGGTCAACTGCCTTCTAGCCATCCCCGCCAGCAATTTTCTCGTTTTGAAACCGCGCAACCGAGCGTCAATTGGCCGTTTACGGCTTTGAACTCCGCTGTGCTGCGTAGGTTGTACAGTACATACTCTAACTTTGAGTCGAAGCTTATTCTTGGGTTTCTTTTAGATGTTTGACGCAGGCGGCTGCTCTACTTAGCATGCAGATCGAGAGCCTTGAGGACTATAGGAGCAGATGGGTATATGCAACATGCTGACTCCACGAGGCCGAAACAGAAGCCAGACTGGTATTGACAGCTGCATTATATGCCGTTTGCGTCGCCGGTGCTGGGCGGTAGACAGTGTGTTCTAGAGCCGGTGTGCTCTCGGCAACTCTCTTACCAAGACATGCCTACTTGATACGAAACGACAGCCATCAAATATTTTGCGGCCTTATCCGTACTAGAATACCGCTACCTCATGCTGTCCAGGGCACTATGTACCATACATATGTCTGGCGACGCATGCGACCTCGATGGCCAGCAACCGACAGAGTTCAGTACTCGGCAACCTCAAACCAAGCCTCGCAGACTCCTTCCGGCCGTATCCTGTCGTATCGGCTTCCAGGGAAATAAATCAAGGGTCACTTCCGCCCATTATTGCGCTCAATTACGAAAGCTCTCCCCGTACTCATGGAAGTGTCCGAAAGACGAAAGGCGGAGATTGGGTGTTGAGACATCATGCCTCGTTGAAGCGTTGAGAGACAACACAGCCGCCAGTATCCTCATTCACACAGAGGCACGACGGCACACTTCTGGCAACCAATCTCTCTCTTCGCTCTATACAGATTCTCACCTACAGCCAGCAAGATAAGCCTGACAGGCAGTGTGAAGACGGAATGCATAGGCAGCAGCTCGAGCTTCTCTATTCTAGTGTGCCGCGCCTTCTCAGGTAGCGAAGCAGCTTGAAAGCGCGTGTGCTCAAGGTCCCTAAAGGAGGAACTGTCTAGGTTGGGCACCATGACCACTAGTTGCTCCCTTTCTTACAGGAATGACCGCTTGTGACGGACATTCTCAGCATGCGCCAGCTGGACTGCTGGACTGCATGAGATTCAGGGAAGAGGAGTGACCGTGCGAGCCGTCCTGGTGTGGTCACCTCCGAATTTGAGCGACCGCCAGGCTGCCATCAGACGATCCAGACCCCTCCTGCAGACATTCCCGGAGAGAAGGGCAAAAAGCCGGTCCAACGAGGTGCAAGTCGGCGAGACCACTACAAAGAACCATCAACCCTTCAGGACCTCATGTTTTCTTGCTCCGAGGGACACCAACAGCGCTACGTCGTTATGGGCCGCTCTAGAGCCCGGTCAGTGCTCCTTTGAGGCATGACGTGGAGTGGTCAGATTGCTGGAGAATGTCGAGTTGTTGGCGGCAACTCGTGCCGCCGTAAAAAGTTGAGGCATGAGGGGGTGGGCTTAGTCGAGCGTCCTGCAGAAGGCTACCAGACGGACATCGACCCCCGTTGATCACGCACGAGCGGCGAAGGAGCCTGCAGTACCATCCTCCTGGAAACAGACTGCTGCTGTCTCTTATACGAGTCATTACTTCCAACCGCAGTTGAGATATTTGCGTCGCCTTTTCAGGCGACGCACTTCTGCTTGGCCGGGAAGACGGCCCTTGAGCCCCAGTCGGATCGGATACCTGACCTAACAAGGAACTTGGCGCAGCCGCTGCCATAAACAATTGCCCAGCAACCATCCATGTGCTGCTTTTGAGAGTTCTATATCCGATGCCATTTGCTGCTGGTTCGAGGTTCTGCGCCGACCCCCGAACTGTTGGGAGGACTGAGGAGACAGCTGGAGTAATCGAGGGGACGTTCTTTTCCCACCGGCGTTACCGCGGACGCATGGCCCCTGGAGAATGGCCGATCTCGCCCACACTCGGACCGCACTCGGCGGATTTCTCGTCGGAATGTGACCTCGACGACTGTTCTTCGAGAAGAGATTCCCGTGAATCAATTCGAGAAAGGAAACCCTTCTTAAAAAAAAGTTAGTTGTTTATACCTATCGGGATCCGCTTGACCACTGCATTAGCATCATCAGGCTGGGAAAAATGGATCAATACGACATGACCCCTTGAGCCGTTGTCCGGGACTTCTAACATGAGTAACGTTAAACTCCTGTAGCAACAACATTTTGAAGCCGCATGCACCTTGTGCAAGGCATTATGCAAGGTTCAAGAGGCGTGTCATCGCATGCCCGAGGCCGTCGCTACCCACCCGAAAAGGCAGCGTTCCAGGTCTCAGCACGAGGCATGGCCTTCTTCCAGCACTTTGAGGCAAAACGGAATTGCCGATGCAGCAGCTCTTTTCTTTCTTTCTCCCTTGCTAATGGGGCGGAGGAGGGACACTGGGGACTCGCCTACGCACGGTGCCGAGTAGGCCCTCAGGTGTTCAGGCGAGCTTCTTCCGCTCCAGCATGAAGCATACTTCCATCTGTACGGATTAGAACGCCGCTGTTGTTTCTGGAATTTCCTGGGGTCCCTAGTCTCCAATCGACGACCACGTTCTTGCGCAATTGCCTTCGCCATGGAATGCTTCGGGTTTATCAGACCGCCGTTGGTAACGGGGATAGGACCCCGGAGGAAGAGCATTCATGTCCTTTTACAGCGTCCTGTTCCCGAGACGCCGGTTGAGGGCACCTCACCAAACAGCCGCGATTGGACTCTATTTTGAGCCCGTTTCCACCTCCAACGCTAGTAGTGCTCCGGCTGCCACTCCCGGTGACAATACGCTGCGGAGCGGTGGCACCTCTCGGTTGCAACGCATGCACGTCCCCGAAATTGGTGCTGAGTTGCTCCTCTGCTGTCCTTCGAGAATTGTCGAGGTCTCCGTCATTAGTTAATCAGCAATTCCGATGTTCCGCGGCAGCGAATGCTTGAGCCATCCACAAGCCCTGCTGTCCAGGACAACTGGTCGCAGATAACTAACGTCCGATGCAAAGTCGGACGAGCGGTCAGCATGACAAGGCGATCAAAACATATGTATTACTGTCCGGCATTGCATGGTGGTATTATCGGGGAAATAAATCTGGGCATTAAATGATGCGATATATACTCGCCTCGAGGTAATTATTAATAAGGGACACGGCCTTGTACTATTACTAGGACCCTCCTGTAGTACGATTCTGCCGATTCCCCAGATCTGGGACAATATATGTCGACTTCTTTTATTAGCAGCAACGCGGGAGATATGGTATACTATGTATACTTGGAACGCTATACTTGTCCAAGGATGCACTTCCCCCACTCAGTACGAGTTTTCGTCAAATGCGCGTTGGCCTCAATGTCACAACAGAATACTACATACACTAGTGTGAGAGGCCATTCCATCCGAATTGGGCGGCGGATTGACTGGCCAACGGGGGGCACAAGGTCTGGGATAACAGCCGACCCTGCAGGAACCTCGGTTCATCCGAAGTGTGCATACACTCCACGGCACACTCGTTGGTTAAGTTACTTCGTACTCTGAACAGTTGTTTTCCTTCCTCCGGGGCGTCGCCACCCAGCGGAATCCCCCCTTGCTCAATTCTGCTGTGCCTGACGGACCGAGAGAGGATCGCCCTTTCGATATACAACCCCAATGACCAGCAGAAGACTGGTGAACAACACGTAACCCTGTCATTGTCGCTCTTCTCTTCGCCTCGGTTTCGGCGCTAGCTCCTTCAATTTTCACCCTTAGAACGGAGCGCAGTGCCGAGCTGGATGTGATGTATGATACGGCGCAACCAGCCCAATGGTTATCCCTGCCGAGGCGAAAGCTGGAATCTTCTTACACTCCACTTGGAGGCCAGGTTGACCAGGTAGTGTACACTACTGTAGTAAGCTATTGCACGGGTCGACTCTGTCCCAAGGTGAACAGGCTAATTGCCGTTGCGATATTGCCGGACAAGCACCGGGGGCGGTGACGAAGCGGGGGGGCCTCGGTAGCGGCATACGTATGTACGGAGTAACTAGTACACTAGTGTAGTTATCGTGTACTGAATCCTTTGCACAACACTGCACTTTGTCGTTTTCGGGCGCCGTGACCGAAGAAAACATGATGACAGGAGCATATAACCACGCCAGATTTAGTCCTTCGCCCACCTCCTTCTTCTAATGGCTCCGAAGTTTAGGATTTTAAAGGAAAGGCGACGCAGCAAAACCGAGTCGGTACCGGCCAGACCGGGGTCGGCCAAGGTCACAATGTGGCGCGCCTCTCTCGCAGAGCCCCCGTTGTCGCGGTGGGTCGATTGCGCTGGTTGGACGCCTGCCAGGCTCCTCCGTGGTAGAAATGACACGGACCATATCGCAAATTGCACGGTCCTGGTGCGGTGTACCGTGCCGGTCCCTAAAAATAGCCTCGGCCTCTGGACGTATCGAGTTAGCTGCCGTTTGACCGTCGTAGTGGCGTGCAAAAGGACTTACGATCGCCGTCCCGACAGGCCCGAGAGCCCGCCGCGGCAGTCACAAGACCGGGGAAAGTGCCTTCTTCATGATAGCCCTGGTTGATCAAGAAACCTTTTTTTTTTTTTTCATTTGCCAATGGCCGGATGCCTCCTGAGGACAGGACACGTAAGTTGCTAGGAGTGTAGTGTAGTGTAGTATAGTATGATAGTGTGATAGTGTGATAGCTGGCGCGATCATCAAATGGAGACAAAATTCCTCAAAAGGCAGAGATACACAAGGACACTCACGGCAAAGATACCCTAACTCGTTTCCCAAATAACGCGCAGACCTGCATTACGTCCTCGGATTGCCGTCCGTACACTAGTGTAGTTAGTTTCTCTTTGACACCATTCGCCCATCCACACCGATCAGCAATGCCGGAACCACGGCACTTGTTGCGGCGATCTCCCATTGCATTACCGCTTCTGACCCTTCCCTGCCGCGCGTGTACGGAAGCCCTAAGCGGGGAGGATACGGAGTACCGTACGTATGTATGTATGTATATACTCCGTACAAAGTAACTATGCATTTTGCGAATGCAGAGCACTAGTACTGCATTGTCCAGACAATAGGTGCCTGAGCTGACATGTATCTGTTGTGCGGTTCCCGATGTCTTGCAAGTGGAACAAACCAAGATACGTCCCGTGCTACGAGATTCTGTTATCTTCTTCCTCTCCTCTCCTTTCCATTGTTTTTCGTTTTTATCTTATTTTTTAAAACATTTTTGTTTCTATATTTTGTTGCTCGTTTTCTGGAAGAGGAGAAAAGGAAAGATTCCCATCAACTTCTCTCGTTTCCTCTCTCTTTTTTTTTCTAATTTCATTTTTTTCTTTTGTTTATTTTTTTTCTCTCTGCTCTCTCTGTCACCTCCAAAGCTCAAACGCACAACGGATACCTCCGTAATGTTGGAGCAAATCCTAGCCTGCCAAGAATACGACGATGTTGACGACGCGCGCAATTCGCTTAAATTTCCGGCAATGCCATCCCTTGTCAGCAGGGGGCCAGACACGCACACCCATACGGTACTTTGCGCACCGACCCCCCACCTCTTGGGGTAGTGGCGGTGCGCACTAGTTATCTGCGTCCACTAGCATGCACTCCACTACGCTACTCAAGTACTGCATCGTGTAATCGGTATGTACACTACTGTGTCGTCGGTACTCCGTCGACTCCGTCGATACGAGTGGAGAGGTGCTCACACTCGTTTATCCAGTCGTGTGCCACTGTGGGGTCCGGGGCTGCGGCAGTCGAGGAAGAATCCCCAAAGTGTCGATCTTATTGGCGTCCCCCTGCGCAATATCACGAAAGCAGCATCGCAGATCGTTCGATGTTGATTGCACACAAACTATCGAAAATAAATCGATCCCAACAGAGTACAAGATGCGACGCCGGTGGAGATGCCATACGACGCCGACGGCGGAGGGTTGCAAGCAGTTCCATTCTCGGCATTGCGAAGGATTACTGGCACGTGGAGTTGCGCCAGCCTGCGCGCCCTGCTTCCTTCCAGGCGTAACGTTAGTATAGCGCAGCGTTTTACCGGGTCGGCCTGTGTGTCTTGCTCGCTTGATCGCAGGCTGTTCCTCCGCTGGAAGCTCCTATGCCGGATCTCGTCCCCTATTGACCCGACCAGCAGGCTCCCCCGGATTATCCAGGACGAACCTCTTGGGTCCTAACTTAGCAGTCTAGCGTATTGCGCAAGTTGCAGAGCGCAACTGTTATTACACACTAGAGGTGTGCCGAGCAATGCGTCGCTCCGACAGACAGGGATGGGCATGTCGGAGGAACTAAGAAGCTCACTCCACCGGCACTGATAGTCGGGCCAGGCTCGCTAGTCGAAACCGCCGGCTGGATCTTTGGGGGAAGGGGAGAGGGGCTTGAAGAAATCCAGCGAGAACCTTCCTCGGCTGTTCGCTCCTGGAAAGGGAAAAAGACGAAAAAGACACGACTTTCTGCCCATGTTAGCGGGACCCCTGGATTTGACCGAGAACAACATGTACGGAGCACCGGGAATGCTTGTCACCTGCGGTGCTACACCCCCTCGCGGCAATTCTCAGCCCTTTCCCTTCTCCAACCCACTGGGGCCCGTGGAGCCGTCGCCATTCCCCAGAGTCGCAGACCGGCGGGTGAATATTGTCAAAGGGGTGCATCAAACAGGGGAGGAAAGGCGGTACGGCCAGGCCAACAGGCCCGAAGTCTACCACCGCAAGGCCGAAGGTATCCGCACCACTGAGAGGCAGAACAAGAGAGTGCGCCAGACGAGGGCAACGGCTCGCTTGTGCCGCCAAGTCCGAAACCTGTCCTTACCTCCTCTAATGTAGTGCAGTTAGGATGAGGCAATCAGCAGCAAGGTAGATATGCACTCATTCACGTGAAATTTGCTTGCTCTTGGTGCGTTACAGGAAGGCGAACCGACACGCCGGTCGCACAGTGCGGCTCATGGCTGGTGGAAATCATCAACATCCTTCCCGAGGGCCTAGGGCCCGAGAAATATTGTTGCGCGGGCCGTGGAGTAGTCTAGACGGGTGTATCGGACGCCGCCGTTGGTTGCATCGTCATCGTTGTCGCAACCCTCATCAGAATCTCTCACCGGTAACGACTTTCGTGGACCGTCGTAGTGTGTCTTGTGGCCAGATCCTGACGGCCCTTCACGCTCTCGACCTTGCCGCAGGCGGTTGACATGCATCCGAGAGGCGCCAACAAATTAACCTTTTTACACGACGCAGACCGCTCCGCAGCAGGAGCCTTGACAATTGGCTATGGCAGATGCAAGCGTTCGTCCTCGAGAGCGGGTGAACCTGCAACGGACTCGGCAATATACTTGTAGGTTACCCCGGATGGAATGTTGCAGTATCCTTCCTCTCACTGCGGAATCAGGCTCGCTTCCATCGGACCTGGATGTTGGCGGGGCCGTGCCTTGTGTTGGCAGAAACTTTTTGTCGCTCTGGGTGTTCTTCCTTGCCGTTGGTTAAGAACTCGTTCCGTTTTCGTGGAATATTAGGCGATGCTTTGTTCCCGTCCCTTTCTTCGGCCCGCTTGCATCTCGCCAAAGATCTGCACCCGTGTCATAATTCGTATGGAAAGGGGTTGTTGGCTGCAGGATAGGGGCCGGCTGCAACACCAGTCTCACCGTGAGCCTCTTAACCGAGGAGCGGAATCAGTCCTTTCCCCTGACCAGCACAATCCTGGATGCGGACATGGTTTCGTTGCCTCTAACGTGTAGAATGACGGCTACCTTGAGCCGTCGGGGTCGGTCGTCAACGTCGTCCCGCCAACCTGAAGAATCCCTCCATGGTAGCAATTGTGCCTACCAAAAGGTAACTACAAGGAAGGCAGGTGGGAGAGCAATTCCTCTTTTGTCTCGCCCAGCTGTTCGTTGTGCTTGCAGACAGAGAGAGCTGCCGATTCTGGCGGCCAGGGCTCGGCGCCAGCTTGTTTATTAGTGCATGGGTGTACGGATAACTACACGCTGTAGCCTTGCTCTCCGTTGGGCAGATTGTCGCCAGCAAATTGCTCTTGTTGCACGTGTCCGTCAGAACCATGGCGGTCCTGAACAATTTGCCGGTGAACAAGATCTGGGATGCGAGTAGTTGTTTACCTTTAACCCGTTTCAGGTTAGCTTTCCGGAAACTCTATCACGCAAATCCCCCTTTTGCTGCTTGTTGGTGAACTACTGTAGTAACGCCAAGATCGGCAGGAGCCAGATGATCGTTCTATTTTGAGATGCTGAGGGTTGTTGAAGCCATGCTGCTAACCATTCTCGGAGAAGTCTCGTCAGGCATTACGCGAGCGCACTGTGCGGCTGGCAGGGGGATTGTTGGTCTGGCGAAGGTCTCGCTTTGTTCTGATCAATCATGATGGACTCGTCATGTCTTAACGGTCGATTTGTTATTTGTAATCCATACTCTAGCGCTTGCGGACCGACGACCACCGGCGGCGAGTTGCAGAATGTCTCAAATGTTGCGGATGATCTGCGTCGCGGGTCGACCCGTGTCGGTCTGTTGGTAGATAACCTTTCGGGTATGTACGGCAAAACGATCATATTTGAATATCCATGGAATGGGCTGACTCGCTCGCCAGTAATGCTGCTCGAGAGTGGTGCTCAAGTGGAAGAGACGTACAGGTCCTTGAGGAGGCGGCGTACGAGTACGGATTACGAGATCCGTGGACTTGTCAAACTCATCGTGGCGGTTGGTCGGTTTGCAAGGAGGGCTCTCGACTGATCACCCCCACTCCGGCATCTCGGTCAGCGAACAAGACGTCGGTCTCATCACCGCCAATCTGGCAGTGGCAGGGAAAAGATCACCCGAATCCGAGTCTGATGGACCCATGGGAAACGTTTATCACGTATGGGGCCGCAAACAAGTCCCGGGCTTGAACTGCCGCGTGCACGTGTCCCTAAACTCGGCTGTTGCGCTCGCCCGTTGAGAAGAGGCAAGTCCAGCTCCTGCAGCTCGTGTCTTGGGGAACTGTGTTCCGATGGGCCGCGGCCCCGCCTTATTGTATTCTCCTCGGCGTGCCGGGTTGTTTGATGGCGAACATCAGCCGAATGATGCGATGATGTTGCCATTTGCCCAGAAGCGAATGCCTGTGGGCGATGATTTACAAATGCCCTGCTTCCTCGTCCAGTTGTTGAAGCTTTCAAGCGAAGCGGGGAGGCGGTGGCTCGTAAGGGCAACCGGCAATCCTTGGCGCCTGCGTCATAGCTAATAACGCGGCAGGAGGCGTGCAGATTTGGGAATCGAGAGCGAATGGTGGAGAAACCGTGGTGAGAGGAACTTTTGCAGAGTTCTGGAACAATAGTGTAGCGCAGGGCCGGGTCTGAGCGCCTCTTTGGGGTCATTCCGCTGTAACCCACCGGGGCGAGGCAAACAAGTAAGTTGCACTACACACAACAAGTTGGGTGGGTAGACCGGGTAAGTACCGCACGTACGCCAATGAAGAGCCGGAGAAATCGCGGGTATTGTTTCAGCGACCCGGAGAGTTGGGATAGGATGCTCAAGCTGCAACTCTGAGATCCCAGGCAGTGGACAGTGTAATCCGCATCTGTGTGTGCACGCTGCTACCGACCCCGGCAAATTGACTGGAAGCAAACCCTGAATGAGGAAGGCGCGGGGAAAATACACTACCGTGCTTGCCTTGGGGCCCCTTCCCTCCAAGTTCCGCATCGTAAGATTAATCTTAGCGGACGCTCCTGCATTATCTTGGCCCGTCGCGCTTGACGTTACGCACTGTCATGTTGGCACCTTCTGTGAGCAAGAAGAGAATTTACAGCAACGTGTAGTCTACTCAGGCATCAGATAAGAGGGTTGCATGTCAGGTAGGCACACAGGAACCGCCTGGAAGTGGTGAACCTCAGCCCGACAAGTAACCTGCGAGGTAATCCCTCAATCTAACTCGGGCTTTGCAGGCTCCGCTCTGGCCACCGCTCGAGCTGAGGCGGCGCTGGCTCCGTCGTTGAGGGGCTCTCATTGCTGATCGCTGACTGGTCGAGAGCGGGCGTCGTCTTGTTCCCGCACGGCCAAGTTTGGGCGCACGCGGGATTCCAGGCGAAAAAAAGCCAGTGTTGCATCCAAGCAACCCGCCCTGCGTCGCCTGCTCTCGCTGAATGGGTCGAAAGAGACGGTGACCGAACTTCCAGAACAACAAGAAGGAAAGGCAACGCGGCTGGCCATTGCAATTGAGGCTACTGGGCACGACGCCGTTCTGACGACCAGTTTTCCCAAGAAGCATTTGTGCACAGGACACTGGCTCCTCCTTCGGATCCCAGTCGCCGATCGGTTCAAGGCTTGCCCATCTCGCGATGCCCAGAAGAAGCAGACGGACAAAACGGCATTGCGAGACGGCCCGGATTCCGGTCATGTCACTTGCAGAAAAGTGGCAAGCCCCAACCACTTGAGCACGGGGCAATTCCGCCCGATCTGGGAACGCCGTTCATCATTCTTGGCGGGCGGTGCTTTTCTGGGGGGTCTTCACTTGAGCCCCTGTCCCTGCCCCTGGTTGGCACCCGGTACTGTATCTCCGTACATACATCACACACGCTGTCCTTCCAGCCTCTTATCTTCCCGAACCCTCTTTTGCCTCGTGGTCGCCAAGCCCCAGGGGTCACACCCTTTCCCCGACCTTCTGGACGCACGCTACCCGCCGGCCGCCCACTCCATGCTCGCAACTCGCCCGCTGGCATGGCCTACCAGGCGAGGAGGGTTGGCGTCATGTGCGTGCACGCCACACTACAGATACACTAACTAGTAGCTACGGAAAACCCAGCGCGAAGGCCTGCCGCGGCTATGCTGACACTCAGTCATTAGGCGGAGGCAACACTCGTCCGCGCTACTCGCTGCTGCGGTACCCACGGCAGGATTCTCCTACTCAGGTTGCAGGATCTCAAGGACCCGCTTGCCTGCCCGCTTCCACTTCCTGTTTCGCTCACCACTGCATGCAGCGTTTGAAGTCCGCAACGCCATGCCGCACTGCCGAAAAGGCCGTGGGTCTGGCGCCGCGCTACCGTATCGACGGATTCCCCTACATGGGGGATAATGATGTACTTGCCCAAAGTACCCTCACGGCCGTCCTTGTTGCCGGCCCACAAAAGAGAGGGGCTGACCAGCAGCGCCCATCGGGCCGGGTTGGCCTTCATCGTGCACTAATCGGGACGCTAGCTTGCCATTACCGTGGGCATATTCCACCGTACACCACACCATACTAGTGTACCTGGTAGGCGCAAGCAACCCGGCCCTTGTTGAAGGGCCGCTCCCCCTGCTCGAAGGGGCCTTTCCCCAGGTCATTTTCTGTTCTTGGCCCCTACCCGGGTCAGCAGTTTGCTGTTAGTCGTATCCAGAGTCTGGCCGACAGAAAGCCCGGCTCTTGTGTAGTTTCCAGCGTTGGTCCGGCAGACGGATACCAAGGAAGCCAATCCTGTCCTGCCTTAGCACCTACCTTATGTACATACATACACACACCTGCTAGTGTGGTGTAGTGTTCTGTGTATGTAGTCCGTACACCCAGTCAGCCTCTCAACTCGTCTCCCCTTCCTACGTTGTCCACGGTACGCACACTGACCGACGACCCCTTCTCTCCCCTCTCCCTTTCGGCTAGTACGTCCCAGGCAGGCTGCCCCCCTCCTCTACCCCCGACACACAGCAACCCGGTCAGTGTCCGTTACTTTGCTGGCTGCACCCTGCCAACCAGTTAGTTACCCCCCTGCTCGCTTTTTCGGCCGGGTTGAGACGACCCAAACGATCGCTAGCGCATCTCGCAGCTATCGTCCAATTATCCGGAGATCAGTGTGTACCCTTTCTCCCTCCACTACGCTTGGCATTGCCGGTAGGCTTGTCCGCGCCAGGGTGGTCCCGGGTCGACTGTGCCGTCTGTGTACTACGCACGTTTACCCGAGCGAATATCAACTGCCACTTCCCCTCAAGGCTCTCACCTCGCTACTGCGGACCACTCCGCTGGCTCGACCGTGCGAGTGTGCAAGACACACACACACACATAGAGAGAGAGAGAGAGAAAGAGGGAGAAAGAGAGAGAGCGAGAGAGAGAAGAAAGAGATAGGGTTGTGTGCGCGTGTGTGCCGCCAACTGAACCTGGACACTACTGCTCCTCATCCCACTGGTCATCGACATTAGGAGGGACATTCGGAGACGGACAGACCTACCTTCACGCCAGGACAAGTACACCATTCCGGAGTCGCTCTCAATGGGGTTTACAACAGTACTCGAACCCCGTCTGCGTTCGGCCATCCCAGATACGCCGCCCGAGGTGCTCACACCGGACTCGGCCTCTTTCCCCTTACGCCAGTTCGAGCGTGCTCCTCCGTCCCCGCCCATGTCCAACTATGAACCGACCGTCAAGGCAACCGACATGTCGTCCGGAAAGGGGCCAGAGGAGTCTTCGACGGCCCACAGGGAGTCATCGGCCGATCGAAGTGGAAGCGGTGCGCCGCGAGAGCAGCTTCCGTCCTTGAGCAGCCTCTTTGGGCCCTCGTCCCAGACGCCCCTACTCCACTCGCCCTTCTCAGACCGGCCAGGACACTACTCGGCGTCCTCGTCACCACTCGACTATCCCCCAAGGCCGACCGTGGGGTCGTCCTCGTACTTTCAGCCTCCTGGATCTTCGGCCTCGCAGCCGCGGAGCCTGCTGGAGTCCAGGTTGCCCGACCGCCCTCAGATCCCGCCCCTGTCGAGCATGTTTCCGAGACCGCTTTCGCCCGTACCGCGTCAAGAGCAACAACGGCTCGAGCACGGCTCCGGAAACCAGTGGTCGTCAGTACGCCACGAGGCGAACCGGGAGTACTCGCTCGGCAGCCGAGATCCCCACCAGTATTATCAGCCTCCGCCCCTGGACCGATACTCATCTCACTTGCCCAGCGGCCGGGGCGACGGCCGGAGAGCGGATTTCCGAGAGCAACCGGCGCCGCAGACGCCGGCGACCCCGACAAGCAGCGTCGGCTCGGAGGTCCCTCCGGCGAAGGACGGACTGGGGCCCAGGATCTGGACAGGGACGCACTTTCTGCCGCGGTTCGTCCGGGCGGCCGAGGTCCCCGGTGAAGGCATGTGCTATTTCTACGATGATGGAAGTCACTGCAAAACAGTCATCGATGGCGAGGCGGTCAACGCCCATTGGGGCGTGACCAAGGCGGGGAAACCGAGGAAACGACTGGCCATCGCGTGCGTAACGTGCCGCGAGAAGAAGATCAAGTGCGACCCGGACTATCCGCGGTGCTTGCAGTGCGAGAAGTTTGGCCGGGTATGCAAGTTCAAGAATGCGTAAGTAGCCCCTGATAGTCCGGAACCCGAGGCCAATATGTCTGGTCCTGTCTGACACGCCATGCCATCCATCCAGGCCCCGAGGAGGTCATAATAACAATGCACCTTCTACGCCCCCCGCCGATCAGGAAGAGATGCGTCGGTTAGGCAGCGGAACGGCCTCGCGGCCGACGACGGAGAGCGGCAGTAGCAGCAGCACCACTACCACCACCAACAACAACCACAACAGCAGCAGCAATCAGCAGTACCATTATCCAAGACCGGACAGCCACTCGAGCGGGTCGGTATCGCCGCGGACAACAACCGCGCACCGGCCGGCAAGTCCTGATCCGGCCTGCTCCGGGCCACGGAAGTTGGCCCGCGTCGGCTACGAGCACTACAGCCCGACTACTGGGCGGGTGTCTCCGCTGACTCCCACACCCGAGACTGCGCGGTCTACTTCGACAACATACTCATGGCGGCAGCCAGAGACATTGCCGAGAATTCACGATGACGTCCTGCGGAGGACTTGGCAGACTGAATCGTAAGTGGTTTTTTCGCCTTTGCAAGTCATCGATGACTCTCGAGGAAGCCGGACGAGTACTCACATAGTGTCATCGTGAACAGGAGACCAGATGCTCGCGTATGACACGATTTCACATCGATAAGGATCCCACGCATGTCATTCAGGGCTTAGCTCCCTCTGTCGTGTCTCTTTCTAGTCTCTAGGAAGGAGGTGGATAAAGAAGAAGGAAAAAAAAAGAGACAAGGACGCGACAAAGTCTTGGTTGTGCTCCGCCCTAAAATGGAAACGACGTAATGAACGACCTATTCCAAGTCAGCGGCAAACAGCGGGGTCGAGTGTCTACCCCCTTCGCTTCACTAGTCGACGACCTTGGGGGAAAAGGGCGGGGGGCACTGAGGCGGTAGAACCGATAAAGCCGAGCCGATTCGGGCAGGGGTACGGAGTGCAAGAAACTCCAACCAAGAAGAGGAGGAAGAACCGCATGGCAGCACAGATGGATGGAGTTTGGGAACGAGAGCTGCTGGGGTCTGCGTGCCCTGCTGTCACGGCGAAGCTGCAATGCCGCTGTGCTCGAGGTGTGCGATGGCCTGCCTACTTTACGCCCACGAAGAAACGGCCTTTATTTTTCCATGACCAGTCGGGAACCAGGCCCCTTGGTCAAACACGTTCGAAGACATGACTTTCGGAGGCATGAGAAAATCCCCGCCACGGTTTATGGCAGGGACGACGAGTAAGGCAGGCGGTTATCTCTTTGTTTTTGTTCCTTTGTTCTTTTTTTTTTCTTCTTTACTTTTGTTCTTGGTTCATTTCCGGCTTTGCCCTTGATTTGGTATTCTTAGGTATTTTCTACGTTGTTGCGGAGTTGGTGGATCAGCATTACTGCATTATCAGCTTGGCGTTGGGTTGCCTTCTGGTGTTCTTCTGATATTCCCTGGGAGCTCAGGCACGAGCAAGCGAGCGAGCAGAGGAAAGACAGTGTGGGAGGAAGGGGAGTGGGGGGAAACAAAGAGAGAACAGAAAAGAGGGGGGGAGAGGAGCCTGGGAAGAACCAGGTTTCCCATTTTACACATTCATGTCTATACCTTACTCTTTTTCTTTCATCTGGATCCGGATGCCTGTATTTACCTATAACCTGTGTCTATTTGTTCCAATCGCCTAGGCGACTTCTTCCTTAACTCAGGTGATTCCTCGCCCCCGACGGAAGCGCATCGTGTGATATGGCTCGCCTCAGTGTTGTCATCTCGCTTGCTTAGCTGTTTACCTCACTAGGTTAAGCGGAAACGACGGCCAATAGGCCAGCCAACAGGGCGTTAAGATTCAAGACTTACAGAGCACTCATGCGCAAGGTTCAGGTAAGTATGCACATACATACATGTACTATAGTAGTTATACATACATCCATTCCGTGCAGGCCGGGAATGCTAATGGCCAATGCCGGGATGCCATGTTTGTATGTACGATATTCCATACATGTATGTACCTTATATATGCATAAGTGTAGCAACTAATATCAGCAGGGTGACCCAGACCGGGCTATGAATAACTAGTTACTGCCAAGTGCTCGTTGGTGCGGCCTCCATCCTCGCGTCACATCGCTACAGACTGTTACATTGATTGGGACGTGCTGCTGCGAGGGCGTGCGAAGGCCATGCGGCAATTGTGCGGCACAGGCCCAGGATTTTTGCATTGTGCTAGCATAGTTATACGGAGTACTGAAACGATTGCTTTTTTTTTTTCCTTTTTCCCCTCGTCTTTCCTGGCCTGGGGTCGGCTTATCTAGTCGTTTACCCGGATCCTCTCTTGGTTACGTTCGGTGTGTATGGTTGCGGCGCAGGTTATGCTTGGCGCGAGACGCGATCCCAGCTGCAGTGCTTCTGAAAACCCTTCTGGAAGGATGCCCTTTTCAAACAGGCGTGCAACGTTGGTGTCCGTGTTCCTGCTGCGTAATACGCTATATGTGCTTGGTGCATGACTAGCGGGGATACGCTCAATCTTTTTATCAGCGCTGACCTAAAGACGGGATGGTTGGTTTTATCTCTCTGCACGGAGGATAATAAAGCATATACTGTAAAACAGTGGTCGGTAGTTATTGTGTACGGATTACTAGAGGTGGGGTGCGTAGAAAAAATGGTACTTGGAGGTCTACACAGTAGGAAGACAGTGCGTTTTGCACAAGGGTCGCTCTTACCGATCCAACGGCAGCCAGGCAGTCCAAAACAACTTAGCAACAAGCGGAAGGATTGCCTGACCAGATCGCAAACGCAAAGGTAGCCTCATCACATCACGAGATAAAATAGGCAGCGAGCATCTATTCGCTGCGAAACATCGTGCACAAATTCCCAAGTCAGCCCCCACGTTTGGGAGGACGGGCTCCCGCTCGTGCTCGGAGCTTAGCGATTTGGTGGCAGCCCAGCCGCTGGCTTGGGTCTCTCTCTTGAAACGAGGTTTCGGGCCAGAGGGCCTACGCCCCTTGTGTCCTGCGCGAAGGAGCCGGGACGGGTACGCGAGCGCGTCCAGCGCACCCGTCACTGGCTGATTTCCGCAAGAGTTTTATCGTGGTGGCCAGTCGGGCGGCTTGTACGGTACAGTCTCTCACTCTCTTACCTACGATACGACGGCGGCGCCAGACCAGTTTGGCCAGACGCTGGACGCACGAGAATGGGCGGCTAGTTGGGGCATTCCAGACTCAAACCGTATGACACTCGCATAAGGACTCGGCATCAAGCAAGCAACCTAGCCGCTATTGATCACGACCCGGACCATGGCCCAACGCACGCCAAGGTTCCCAACGCGGCCGGTTGCTCAGTTGCTCGGGTCAAATGGTAGGCTCTTGCCCTCCTAAGCCTTTCTTTATCTGCTGGCTTATTCTCCGAAATCTTGCATGAGCCTACCGTCATATACGGTCGGCCAAATGCTCATGGCCGGCGGAAAAGAGGCTCGTCGGTACTGGTTGTTGCCAGTCTGACGATTCCCAGGGCCATTTGTGGGCTCGCTCGCACCAAACTCCTCGCACCAAACTCCCCGAAAAACACATAAGTTGATGCTTGACGGCAAAGCCAGTCATCCGTTGAAATTACCTTGGGGTGGCCTCATTCCTTCCGCTCCCCTCCAACCCCCCCTACCCCCCGGGGGGGGCCAACAACCAATCTGTCGTCGTCTCTGACACTCCTCCTTTAAAACGCGGCCATACAATCCTCCACACCATACCCCTGCCATTGCCTCCAGAACCGGAAAGCTGACCCAGTCCCTCCAGGACCCGTCCACGCAGTCACGTACTCCGCTTCACCGGGTACCTACATCCTAACCGGGTCGTCGGACCGCTCCATCCGCCTATACAACCCCTCGTCGACGACCCCTACCCCCTCGAACGCGGCTTCCAACAGCATAACTTCCCGCAGCAGCGGCAACGGCAACAGCAACAGCATAAGCACGAGTGGAGGCTCCCCGCTCTCGCCGCCACCGGCGGGCCGCCTCATCCAGACGTACAACTCGCACGCCCACTCGGTCCTGTCGCTCGCCGTCTCGGCCTCCAACGCGACCTTCTGCTCGGCCGGGGGGGACCGGGCCGTGCTCCTGTGGGACGTGGCCACGGCGCAGACGATCCGGCGGTTCGGCTCCGCGTCGACGGCGCACTCGCACGCCGGCCGCGTCAACGCCGTCTGCTTCGCCGGCGCCGACGACTCCCTCGTCGTCTCGGGCGGCCTGGACTGCACCGTCCGGCTGTGGGACGTCCGCTCCGGCGGCGGCGGCGGCGGCGGTGGCGCGGCCGTGCAGGTCCTGCGCGACGCCCGCGACGCCGTCACCTCGCTTGCCGTCTGCGGCGCCGAGGTCCTGGCCGGCAGCGTGGACGGCCGCGTGCGGGCGTACGACGTGCGCATGGGCCGGTGCGTCACCGACGTCTTCCCCGGCAGCGTCACCAGCCTGTGCCTGGCCGCGGACGGGCGGACCGTGCTGGTCGGCACCCTGGACAGCAAGATCCGGCTGATGGACCGGAGGGACGGCGCCTGCCTCAGGACCTTCTCCGACCCGGCGCGGCGCAACGACGAGCTGCGCGTCCAGAGCGTCCTCGGCGGCCGCGAGAGGTTCGTCGTCGCCGGGGACGAGATGGCGGACGCGCCCGAGGGGACGGGGAGCGACGGCAGGCTGTGGGCCTGGGATCTGCTGACGGGCAAGCTGCTGCTCACGCTGTCCGTTCCGTGGGGTGGCAGCGGGGGCGAGAATAGGAAGCGGGTCATCGGGAGAGACGGCAAGGAGAAGGAGAGGAAGAACGTGCTGAGCTGCATCGCGTGGAAGGAAGGAGGATTCGGGGACCAGTTCTGCGTCGGCGGCACCTCCGGGGTCGTGACAGTGTTTGGCGAAGCTTGAGAGAGAGAAAAAAGTGTGTGTGCGTGTGTGTGTATGAGAGAGAGAGAGAGAGAGAGAGAGAGAGAGAGAGAGAGAGAGAGAGAGAGAGCATACTAGGGCCGCTTGACTCGGCCTCCCTTGTCAATCATCAATTAGATATAGGTTAAAAAATATGTAACGTCCTCTATCGGGCACACATTCCAATTTTCCATCCAGCCCACCGGGTCATGACCTCTATATACGACCTGAGAATTAAATCGATACCGCATGCGCCAAACACCCTCTTCCCCTGTTTGCGTCTAGTCCAAAACAACCGTCCCGGCTCACCCAACGATGTCACACATACATAACCCCAAACCTCCACGTCGGGCGAGGAACCCTCAGCCCATGCCGACAAACTTGAACCAGAGGGGCCGGCAGTCTTCGTCGTGCAGCCAGGCCTCGCCGTCGGTGAGGCGGCCGGTCACGCAGCCCTTGCATTTGGGCGAGTTCGGGCAGTTGAAGAAGGGAATGTGTTGGTAGCCAATGTCGCGGAACCTAAACCTTGTGTTAGCGACCGTGGATGCAACGTTCCGGCGGCTCCGGTATAATTAACCCACCAATGGATCCGATGCTTGTCCTCAAACAGGCCGAGGGCAATGCTGTGCACGGGAGCATCGCCCCAGCGCTCATAGAAGAAGCCGCCAGCCCGGTCGAGGTGGTTAAAGTAGTCCTCGTACGCCTTGCTCCGCCAGAAGGACATGTCTGCAATCTCGAAATTGCTCCAGAAGTGGCAGGTCGAATACCCGTTGGCCTTCTCGTTGTGGCTCGGACGGCGCGTCTTGTCCGTCAGCCAGTCCATGGCGTTGTGCTCGTGCACGTATTCGGGATGCTCGTTGACGAACTTGACCGTCTCGGGCCACAAGGTGGGAATCGACTCGGGCGAGTCGTACAGGTTGATGGTGAAGCCGTACGTCTTGTTGTTGTCCCGCATGTAGCGGAACACGTCGTAGTCGACGTCACAGAAGAAGTGCACATTGGGCTCGACGCGCCAGTAGTACTGCGTATTCTCGAGCGCCGGGTGCTTGTAGAAGAGGCCGCTGTTCCAGCGGCACATCTGGTGGTACGACACCTTGTCGGCGTACTGCACCTCCTTCTCCTTGAGGATCTTGATCGACTCGGTGAATAGGTCGTTGTTGATCCATGACGGCACATCCCAGTGCTCCTTGGGGATCAGTTCTGCGTCTTGTCAGCTCCGTCTCCGAGGGGGCGATCCGGGTGCCCTACCGTATCTGCACTCGGCCTTTGTCTCAGCCTGTGTCTTTTGCTTGAACTCCTCCGTGAACGGGACGTCGTTGAAAAAGGTCCAAGGGTAGTTGAACTTGTGATTCCATGTCCTCTCGAGGTCGCGCATCGACTGCAGCATGCCGTCAAGCTCTTCGTTCCGCACCAGGGCCAGAAGCGTGGCGTTGATGCGTGCGGTGCCGGCCGGGCCGGGTGCGTACTCCTCGGACGCATATGTTAGAACGCCCTCGGGCTCGCCGGTGGCTATTTCAAGTCAGCAAATGGTTTCCAAGGCCGCCCTGGGCTGTTCAGTGCCTACGGTCTAGATTAGGGTCGCGCTCTCGCGACAGGAGAGGGACCCTGGCCGGGCTCTTGGGCGATCCTGTTGGCTTGAAAAGCTGCCATACAAAGAAACACCACAGGACAACGCCCGTCAGCGCCAGCGCCCTCACGGGGCGAGCAACCGCCATGATGGCTGTCGGTCGGTAGGGTTGCGGCGGGCAGCGTCACGTAGTCGTCGGTTGGGGGTTGTCTCTCCGCGCTGATCCCAAACGTCCAACATTCGCTGCTTACTCGGGCCTCCTCATCTGTATACAGGAACAATCGTGGTTCGGAGGAGGCAGCGCCGAGAAGGACGTTCGTGCTGCTCCGTTGTTCAAGTCGTCGGTTCGCGTCGTTTCAAGCCAGCGGCGGCGCGTTCGGTTCAAGTGCGTTCGGTTAGTCAACCGGGGTCAGCGCTATCCTGCTCCGCCAAAAACGCAAAAAGGGGCCATACGGCGAAGCTTAACTTCCAAGATGCCAAGTGCCTGCGGTTGTCATCTGATTGCCAAGAACTGCCAAGCCGGCCAGGCAAATGCGAAGACATGGCTCGTGCGCGGGGTGTGGGGGAGACTTTCCAACGTGAACCGTTCCGCAGCTGCACAAGCTCGCCATGGGAACGGCAGGAGCAGGTCGTTTGAGATCAAGGAACGCGATTTTCCAGTTCAAGGTCGCTTCATTCACCAAGACGGAAAAGTGGAACGCGCTGGACGTATTCCGCTTTTGCGAATCGCTACTTACTCCTCTATCCGGAGAGGCAAGCGTCTTTTTCGTGGTCAACGTTCCACTGTCATGTTTTTGACGCGTCAACACACAACAATCGCGTACGCAGCGGTGTGTGTACTCCGTATGTAATCCGTACATCCAGTGACGGCTCGGGTGCTGCTATAAATACACTGGCCCGAAATTGCCCTGGCTAGGTTCAAACGCCATTTCGACTAGCAGAATGTTTGGGTTGAAGGCCAGAGCAGAATGGCACATCTTGCGCAATTGGGGGCGCTGATAGACGACCTGGTCGCGGCCGTCGCTGCGATCCCAACGGTATGATCCCCAACTTCTCCGTCTCCGGTTCTGTCAACAGCAGTAGCTGATGTAATGTATCTAGAGTCAGCATGAAAAGCGAGTCGCCTGTCGTGAGGCTGTTTTGCGCAGCCTACGCAGCCACACTTTTACCCGGACAAACCACTTCGAGGTAGAGGACCGGCTGAACGGCCTGGAAGAGCGCTTCTCTGTCGTGGGCCGAGATGGCCTGGCAGAAGCTCTGCGCGCGCGGCGGGATGCGCTCGAATCATGTCGCGACCAGTTCACTCCCGAAGTTCTGCACTTACTTCTCGAGCTTGCCGATCAACCAGCGCAAAAGTCCAACCTCAATGACCTGGACGCGCTGGTCGAGCCTGAGGAGGAAGCTCCACCGCCATTGACCTGGAGGGATATTGCCAGAGAGGATGGCTGGAAACAGGAAAAGGACATTTGGAGATTCGTCGACTATTCTCTCGGCTCCAGCGATGAGGAGGACGTAGACTGGCAATCGGAAGCATCTGCCGAGTCCTTGACGACCGCCTCTTCGGCCGACGACCAACGCCATCGCACGGCGCACGACCTAGCCATCAAACCGCAGGGCACCGATCTCTTGAAGAGGGTTCACGATGCTCAGGGTTGGAGGCATGTGTCTGCGGTGGATGAGAACGGCAGACCCAAGAAGATACCAGTCTCAACGACCCAGTTCTTCCGTGAGGCTCTCTTCATGCTGGCTGGCCTCGAGACAAGCTTGTTTGACACGAGATGTAGCCCTATTACAAAGTACCAGCTTCGAGGCGTGTCGTGGGAGTCTTACAAGGCTCTCGTGACGGCATTCTCGGAGTGCGGCCGGAAGCTTGCCCCGTTGCGGGCCTACGTCGAGAACAGAGAGCACTCTCCGCTTTTGCAGGTATTTCAGGACTGTCTCCAGGAAGCCCTGCGCTCTCTCGACTTGGAGTTATCCTCGATTCAAGCTCGCGTTGTCGCCGCCGGAGAAGACGTCGTCGTGAGCCTCATTGGGGTGCTCGAAGAGCTCGGCCCGAAACTGGCGCCGCTGTATGTGTTGGCGGATATTGTGTGCCAGATTCAGGAGGAGCGGAATCCACACGCATTTCGATATCTCGAACTCCTTTACGACGCTGTTGGGATGGCCCAGTTGCGAGACAGCCGTGCCACGTACACCCTGCTCGGGACCATTTTCCTGGACTGCTTTCAGGTGTACCTGAAACCGATCCGGCTCTGGATGGAAGAAGGGAAGCTTCTGCAGGGCGACCGAACCTTCTTCGTCCTAGAGTCGCCAACTAAGCTCCCACTGTCCCAGGTCTGGAAGGGCCAGTTCAACTTACTACGAACTCCTGAAGGCAACCTGCATGCGCCGCGTTTTCTGAAGCCAGCGATTGATCGCATCTTCACCGCAGGCAAGAGCATTGTCGTGCTGAAGCACATGAAGCAGCACGAGGCCACCAAGAAATACCAAGCCACCGCGGAGCCAAAGATGGATTTTGCGACCGTTTGCCCAGACGACCTCGAGTATGCTCCCTTTGGTGAGCTCTTCGGGCTTGCCTTCCAGGCATGGGTCCAAAGCAAACACCACACGGCAGCCGCAACGCTCCGAGAGCTGCTCTTTAGCTCATACGGCCTGTCTGAGAGTCTCGACGCGCTACATCACCTCTACCTGATGTCGGACGGCGCAAGATCGGACTCTTTCGCCTCGTCCATTTTCCGACACCTAGACAACTTCAGTAACAGCTGGCGAGATCGCTTCACCTTGACAGAGATCGCCCAGGAGGCCTTCTCGGCATGCGTGGATACCTACCGCCTCTCTGCGGACATCGATTCGCGCGGTCTCACCCACAGCGCTCTCGCCTGCCGCAACTCCGTTCGCATCAGCCTCCCCGCTATTCGCCTCCACTACCGCCTCAGTTGGCCCGTCCAAATCGTCATCACTGAGGAGGGGATCCGAGGCTACCAGACCCTCTTCACCTTCCAACTGCAAGCCCGACGAGCACTCTCCATCCTGCGACATCCTATAGCCCCCCTGCAACGGCGCGACGGCGGCAGCCGCGGCACAGCCGGCATGGCACGCTATTACCTCTTGCGCAGCAAGCTCCTCTGGTTTGCCAACGCCATCGTAACCTACCTGACCACCTTGGTTCTCGCGCCGAACACGGCCCGGCTCCAGGCGGATCTTCGTAGCAGCACCTCCGCTGCAACAACGCCAACATCAACGACGCCAACAACAGCGGATGTCGATGACATGATCGCCGCGCATGCGGCTTTTGTGTCGCGCATCGTCGAAGAGTCGTGCCAGGGCGCGAAACTGCGGCCCATCCGTGACGCCATGCTCGACATCTTTGACCTGGCGATTCGGCTCGCGGACGCGCAGCGCGCCGAGGTGGCGAAACTGGAGGAGGAAGAGATGGAGATCTCCAGATTGTCGGTCATGTCGTCGCCTTTCAAGGCGTCGCCTTCCAGGAAGGGTAGAGATGGTGGCAGGAAGAGGAGGAGCGTGCTTGATGAGGATGGGGACGTGGATGACGAGGACGAGGGAGGACTGGCTGCGCAGTGGATGGTCGGGAAGCGGGGGGGGAGCGACGAGGGCAAACCGCATGCGGTTGTGCTGAAAGAGCTCGAGGCGGATTTCGAGAGGCACTTGAGGTTCGTCACCAGTGGTTTGAGAGGCGTGGCGAGGGCGAGTAAGGAGGAGGCGGCTGCAAAGTGGGATCTGCTGGCGGAGATGTTGGAGGCTGGGATCAAGGAATCGACCACGACTCATTGAACGTTTCGTTGTCCTTCAAGCCCTCCCTCTTCTTGTTCTCGATGCCTGGTACACTGACTGATGTCGACGTTGCGGCAAGCGATCGCCAAGTTGCCAGTGGTACCCTAACCCTGAAGCAGGACTGTGAGTGACTAGTGGGTAAGGCCGTAACGTACGGACCGTGGCCGCCTCCTTCTGGAACCTCCCCGCTCCGGGATCACCCCGCATGCCCAGTTGGCAACTCAGCTGCTACGCCTTATAATTTGCCAAGACAGAGGACAGCCGTAACCACATTTAGTTGGCTAGGAATAAGATCGGCGACGCGTTAACAGAGTTTAGGGTTATAAGGCAAATAGTAGAATTATACTACGATGTTGATAAGGAACGGAACTAAGAAACGGAATAGGTAAAATTAAGCGGGTACGCGTTCTCTACCGTTTGATTTCCAGATAGCGTTTTGAGCACGTGACCCACGTACTGCCAAGTCAGCAACTTGAGCCCGAAAAAAGAAGTTGATCATCGAATCCAGATTCGCGTTTTCGCCCTCCTCCAATAACGACAGCTTTTAGTCTTCGTTGTTATTCAAAGGGTGCGGGTTCCTGTCTTCAGAGCTACCGGTTCTGGACCCTTCTCAGCAGACACTGAACTTTTAGATGCAAAAAGACTACACTACCACAGTAGGCAGGCAGGAACTGTTACATAAGTAACTAACCTTGTTGGGCAGCTGACTGGCTTGGCGGCCCAGCCCGGTGGCGCTGCCAAACTGCCGCTCTCCGCTGAAGGGACTAACTACTCGGCGCGCCTTGTCACGGATACACCAACCTCAGCATCAATCAACTTGTCGCCATCCGTGAAAACCATTCCCCCTCACCTCCCTTTTCTTCTTCTTACTCGCTTTTTGCGGGCCTGCCATTAGCCCACTTGCTCGACAGCAAGACAAGCCAAAGATAATTTTTTTTTAAAAAAAATAAAATCAAAGTTCGGTTCTTAAACAAGCAGACCGTCGACAAGCGCTGCCACCATGTCCGAACGCAAGGTCCTCACCAAGTACTACCCCCCGGACTTCGACCCGTCGCTGGTCGGGCGCGCGCGCAAACCAAAGACGCAGGGGCCCAAGGTGCAGACGGTGCGGCTGATGGCGCCCTTCTCGCTGCGCTGCGTTTCGTGCGGCGAATACATGTACCGGGGGCGCAAGTTCAACGCGCGCAAGGAGACGCCGCCGGGGGAGAAGTACCTGGGCATCCAGCTGTACCGCTTCTACATCCGGTGCACGCGGTGCTCGGCCGAGATTGTGTTCCGGACGGACCCCAAGAACCAGGACTACGTGGTCGAGCGGGGCGCCAAGCGCAACACGGACCCGTGGAAGCGCGGGCTGGACGGCGGGCAGGAGGAGGAGGAGACGGTCGAGCAGCGGCTGGACCGGCTGGAGCGCGAGATGGCCGAGGCCGAGGGCGAGGAGGAGCGCAACGCGATGGCGGAGCTCGAGGCCAAGACGGAGGACGCCAAGCGCGAGATGGCCGTCGCCGACGCCCTGGACGAGATCCGGAACCGGAACGCCAGGCTGGAGAGGGCCCAGAGGGAGGGCGGCGCGGACGTGCTGGAGGCGGTCGTCGCCGGCGTGCTGAGGCCCGAGGAGGAGGAGAGGAGGCGGCAGGAGGAGGAGGACGCGGAGGCGGCGAGGAGGGCGTTTGCCTTTGCGCGGCGGCAGGAGGTGCTCGAGGAGGTCGTCGAGGAGGAGGAGGAGGGGGAAGGGGGAAATGCCGGGCCGGGATCCGGATCCGGCTCCGGCTCCGGCTCCGGCTCAGCGGGAGCGTCCACGTCCGGCTCGCACCCGGCCTCGGCCATCGCGACACCCGACGTCGCGCAGCCCCCGCCCCCGCCGAGCTTTAAGCGGCAAGTCAAGAAGAAGAAGGACCACGCCGCGTTGCTGGGCATCAAGAAAAAGCAGCCGCTTGTCTAAAACCAATTCTACTTGGGCAGGGTTGCATCGTGAAGGATGGCTAGGAACATTGCCCCGTTTTTCTCCCGACAAACATTTACCGGTCTCTTGATTCTTACCGATTTATTGATTCTACTTGGGCATGAGCAAGTGGTTTCTAGCCCTAGATCGGGCAGTCAGGAACCAGCATTGGCTCTTCGAATCGTTCCAACACCGCGTCACAATTTTTGGCTCGCTTGGGTCGGAGAAATCTTGATGAAGGGGAATCATCACGTTTATTCGCGCCGCAACCGAGACAAACATTTGCTTCCCAAGCCGCCTTTCCCTTCAACGCCGTGCTTGCAAAAACACCATATCTCCCCTTCCCCCCCGCCCAAAAAAATCTCAATCATACCCGACACCGCCAAGAAAAGACAACAAAGAAAAGATGCAACATCGGCCAGACCATATCCTAGAGGCGCCGGTCCACGATATAGATATTAGAGCATCAATCCACCGTGTGTCCCGTCGCGCCCGCCCTTCCTCCCTCGGGTGGTTTAAAAACCTCTCCTCGGGTTTCCAGAAGACAGTAGACCTTCTTCACCTGGGCACCCGTATGTTTTTTTTTTTTTTCGGTTCCTTTTTCCTTCGGTCCCTCCCAGGGTTCAGCCGAGCTCGGCCGTGATGCCGCTCATGGTTCGACGACGGTCGACACCCAAATCCGGGGTAGTCCTTCAGGACTGAGGATGAGTGAATTGATTGGGGTTCCGACCCCTGCCGGCCACACCGTCTGGGAGACCCGTGGGCGAGGACTGGTCGTGTTGCGAAGCCATCGGGGGCGATTGTGAGATGGACTCCATCTGTCGCTTGGTGTGTTGATGCATGAAGCGGGAATAGCTCCCCAGGTCGGAAGGGGGAGGTGGTGAGAGCGGCATGGAGGTGGAATATGTCCTTTGGCTGGTCGACATGATGACGACGACGACGCTTCTTGCGTTTTGTAGAGGGGAAACCGCAAGGCTTTCGGATAAGAAAGTAGTTTCGCAGGAGGGTAGACAGAGAGGGGACTATAAAGGAGGGGAAAAAAACCCGAGTTTAGGAACTGATGCTACGGACTAACCCAGGGGAGCTGCCATTCCAATGAATGCTAAGGCGTAACTTTGAACTACTAGGTTTGTATAATGAATATAGAAACGGTAGCAGAGGATAGCGGGTGGAAGCTGTCCTTTATAAACGGTGACACCGCCATTGACGTCCAGGTACCATGCTTGTTTGGACTACGCAGCATCGGTAATACCAGTACATACACTACGCAGCGGGGATCAGTTTGGAAGTGGGTAATCACGCCACAAAGGCGCGGGCGATAAGAAGGTAGGGAGACTGTGTCATGGGCCGGGGAGGCCGGGGGCGAGAGACTCAAATGGTCGGAGCGGGATAGAAAGGGTCTTTGGTGGAGGGGGTATCCTCGCACTCCCACCCGAGTTGAGTCGAGCCCTGGCGTCACTGGGCGATCTGCGCCTCGACGACCGGAGGCCAATCTCGCGGAGGCACGAAGATTGCAAAACCCCTTCCGCAACCAAGCGCAAGCCCGATGCCGATGCGCTAGTGCTGCGACCCTTGTGCTACAAGTCGTTCCACGTCTAATGGAAAGATCGGCGATGGAGGTGTCCGTTGGCATCAGAAGGAAGGCTGGTGCGACGTTGTGGCGCAGGTATTCCCTGGTATGTACGGATTACATGTTCCAATACTGCAAGGTACTAGCAGTACTATCAGTTTCGCCACCACCGGGGAAGGTACGTACAGAGGGCGCCCTTTCCGGGGTCGCTGTAATGCGTCGTCTGTTTACACGAAGAGCGCAGCTAAACGCTTCCTCCTGGGTGCCTTCGTTGGACGAAGTTGTCATGGCTTACAGCATGTGGTCGTTTGCCAAAGTAAATGGAATTCTCTTTTAGAGGGAACTCACATGGCATCTTCGATGCGGGTTCGCCTCCGCGGAATCGTCGACATGATTCTTTGGGGCGAGTGGTCTGGGAAAGGTAAGACCCTGTTGATCCCATCCAATGTGGAAGCCACGTTCGTGCGTGAGTCCTAGCCGAGTGTTAAAGATCGGATAGCAGGAATGGTTATAGGTACCTGGTAAGGTAGCTAAGGAAGGTACTGTTCGGAAGACGGGAAAAACGGAAGTGGATTACTTTCGCGCCTCATTGCGCTGCCGAGAAGCCTGCCTCCTGGCTGTCACCTCACACTAAAGCGCTCGAATCACCTACAGCGGGTATTTTAACCGAGAAAAAAAAAGCCACTCCACAAAGATGCTGACGTGTGAGAACGGTGGGAACGGTGACAAAGAGGCTGGGAGACGGATCCGTCTTATGTGGGTTCTGAGACAGACAGGTCCGAGTACTTTCCCTAGTCTGCAGCCACTACCAAGCACAGCGCACCACCCAGAGGAGCCTCGGAGACGCCAGAGCTTGAACTAGCAAGTAGAGCGCAGCAGCATTTCTCGTGTTATCCGGCTTCTTTCTCCAAAAGACGGCGAACACCGGGTGATGATGTCAGCTGTCGGAGACAGCCCACGCATAAACGGGTCCATACAGTCTTCGCGATGAGCCTTTATGTTAGGGAATAGAGTACCTTAGATAGGCAGGTAGAGTTCAGGTAGGTAACACGTAGCTAACTGTACTAACCGTGTCGAAGAAAGCGCCAGAGAACGGCCGGATCATGCTTCAGCAGGCCTCCATTCTTCACCTTCGGTTTAAACGCACACAAGAACCGAAACCGGCACCCGCAAGGTCCCTTGCAACCACGTTGCAGAAACAGAGACCAATCATGGCGGAGACCGCAATTTTTGTGAGGGTTAACTTGGCCCGCCGGCAGGGCTCGCGCTAGGCGACCACGGCATTGTTGGAGAAACCCCAATGCCAGCCTCGACTTGGCGCGGCTCCGGCGCTACTGGCAGTGCGGTAATTGCAAGAAAGATCATCTTGTTCGGGCCCCGCTGACACTTGTTTAACATTGTTTGACGCTCACGGAGACGCAAGAAGGGTTACAGCGGCCCCAAGCCAAAGACGGATACACTACGGTATTACGGAGTACCTACTCCCGTAAAACTTGCAAAAAACTTGTAAAACCACACCGGGGTCGGCTATTGAAAGGTCACGACTTGGCAGGCAAATCACCGTCCGAGAAACTTGTGGATCCAGAAGTGCAAGGTTTTTTTCCTTTCGCTGCACTTTTGACGCTCGCAATTTCCTTTCAGCTCGGTGAGGTAAGACTCGATGTCAGCGGGAAAGAAGTGATGTTGGTAGTGGTGCTATTCTTGCCGTTAAGTGAAGAGCCGTGACGTCATTGGGACCCTTGCCGCCAAGCAAGGAAAACGCGGCGTGGGGAAGTCGTCTCCACAAAAGATGCGTGCGAGATCCGCCGTTGCGAAAGCCCGCCATGACGTAGCGGTCGCCGACGCTGATGAAAATAAGATCAACTTGCAGCCCTTACCTGATCTGCAACGAGGTCCTCCAAAGGACAACGTTGGATATCATCAAACCGGGGGCTGCCGGATGAGCCTCCCGAGTACCCTCTCGGCAAAACAACCGATTTGATTTCCTTGCTCTCATCATTGACTTTCCCGTTGTCTCGACACAGCGTCAGCCTACCATTCCGGAGGCACGAAGCCAAGAACGCGCCCATTCTGGCTGTTTTGACTCGGGACATTTTAGACTTTGACATCACACTTCCTACTTCCTATGCCCTCCTTTCATTCCCACCGCATCGTTACAGATGCAGTAGTCAGCACAGGTATCGGGCGGCAACAGCGCGGCGCCACCGCCTCCACCGGTTGCTACCGTGCCCGTGCATTCTTCGGGGCTGCTCCGAGACCGCTGACGTATATAGGTAACTTCTGTCTCGGTTTGGACATATTGGGTGCTGCCGCGATACCACACAAAATCCACCCCGCCGCTCAGTTCCAGTTACCGCAGGCGCAACCGACAAAGGTTGGGGCGGTTATCGCGTCATCTTTTGCCGGCGCTGCTCCACGAAAGCGCGCTGCACTTGGTTGTGCAAACTGCGATGGCGATCTCTCCCTGTCCTGTGCACTCCATCCAGAGGCATGGTCACGCTTAAGTCTCGAGCCCGACTCCACGATAATCCATCGCGCCGTCACTAAAAGGACGGGAACGGGGCGACGGGCGTCTCTACCCCCCAAAGTTTCGATCCAACCTCGATCCCATGGCTAACGCGTTGTGGCGGACCGGTGCGAGGGCGAGGCCTGCCGGTAATAGTAGGCTTTGGATATCGTCGAAAACCCCGTGTGATGACGTTGAATGATTTGATTTGAATCATTGGGCCAACAAAGCTGCGGATAGGGGGTTCTTGGCGGTGTCATCTTCCCGACAGAGCCATGTGGGAGCGGTCTTTCAAACGGAATCTACACCGCTGGGCTGGCAGATTCAATCGTCGTGCCTGGGAAGACGGAAGATGATTTGCGCGCAGTTGCTGTCCCCCCCATGGCCTCCGCCGGAAGGCAATAATAGTAGGAGCATGTACCACTGGTCGTCACTGAGAGCTAAGGACCATGGGGAAACTCACACCCACCCACTCCCGCCGGGGGGGTCACACCCACTCCCCCCCCCCCCCCCGGGCGGGAGTGGGTGGAAGCAGAGATTTGGGACCCTACTCCTCCTCCTCCCCTCCCCCATCCGAATGGTACTCGAATTCGGCAGGTACTGGTGGTGCTTCCCCTGGCTGTTCCTCATCTGGATCCGCCTCGGGGGAAACCTCGGATGTCTTTTTCTCCTCCGCCGGCTTCTCGCTCCCCTGCAACCCCTCCAGGCCCTGAACGGCGCGTCTTCCCTTCACCAGGGCAGTCATGACCTGCGCCCACTCCCACGGCCTCTCTTTGCCCCCCGGCAGGCTGTTGAAGTACTCCCAGCCCATGACGCCGCCGAAGCGGGGGTGCCGGCCGGCCAGCAAGGGCAGCACGCCGGACAGGAGGTTCCAGGGCACCCAGCCGGAGCCGTTGTCGGGATTGGTCAGCAGGCCGACGACGATCTTGTCGGGAGGCCAGCCCTTGGCCAGCAGCATCTCGTACATGACGGGGTTGCTGCAGTCGCCCCAGCCGCAGTAGAACTGGGCGTTGTACCAGGCGATGTCGCGCCCGCGCAGGACCTCGAGCGCCTCGTAGTCGAAGCCGCTCAGGTTGCGCAGCGGGTCGAGCAGGGCCGAGGCGACGGGCGCGAGCGTGATGAGGAAGTCGGGCCCGAAGTCGGCCCGCAGCCGGTCGATCAGCCGCACGATCCCGCCCAGCGACATGGGCTCCTCCACGTCCAGGTCCAGCCCGTCCAGCCCCCGCTCGCGGATCAGCTCGGCCAGCGGCCGGTAGTAGGCCTCGAACGCGCCGTCATCGTCGCCCCCGTTGCCGTTGCCGTTGCTGTTGAGGTCGAGGCGGGCGTAGGTCCCCGGCGCCGCGCCGCCCAGCATGCCGAGAACCTTGACGCCGCTGGCCTGGAGCACGCGCATCTCGGCCCAGAGCGTGGTGAAGCGCGGGTCCGACGGCGGGTGGTCGTTGAGCGTCAGCCCGGCCGGGTCCTCGTTGATGTGGATCGCGGCCAGGATGACGTGCGTAATGCCAATCCCCGGCTGCTGGAGGAGCGGCAGCACCGATATCGGCTTCCCAGACGGTGTGTGGTGGGTTTGGTAGTACGTGATGACGCGGGGGAGGGCGGGGGGTTGTGGAAGGGGAGGCATAGTACGTGTATGTATGTGTTTGGTTGTGTCGTGTGTATGTGTGTGTGTGTGGGTGGGTGGGTGGAGGTTGGAGAGAGAGAAAAAGGGAAGGAGGGAAAAAAAAAAAAAAAGAGAGGGGAGGGGGTGGTGGTGTTTTGAACGAGTGAGATGAGTGTCGTGGTGGTGATAATAATGGTGCCTGGTGATGTGTTGTGGTGGTGTTGAGGGGAAGCCGAATGCCCACATCGTTCGTTGAATTGACAGCTGGCACCAACTGCCAAGTTATTGATTGGGCACCCACGTTGGATACCAACTGTACGGCAACACGGCAGTGAGATCAAACTGCCAAACTAGGCAAGTATGTACTAGTAAGTAGGTAGGTATCTTTCATGCCCTCATTCATGTGCCACCTCACGTATCATAGAAAGAACGCCTGAAATAAATTTCATTGAAAATAGAAAGTTACCAGGCCGTGTTGCGCAGTCAGACCTTGTCTCGACCCTGTCCACGTTCTTCTGCTTTGTATCGAAGGGGGCTCTGACAGTTGGGGTTCTTCGCCCCAAACGTAGACCATCATCCCGGCGCGGCTGCGTGACATTCACGCGTCACATAGGCTCGGCCGTGAGGATGGAGGATAGGATATGGGAGACTATAATCTCCCAATTAACTAGATGACCAGAGGAGACGTTGCGTCTGATCTGCTGTTTGTCGATATGGCCGCCCCGGAGTCAGCGAGGCAATGGTCCAATGATGGACTTCGTTGCATCAGTTACCTTGCCGCACGATGTTGCTTGACCGCCTGATGGCCCTTTCAATTTGCTTGAAAGGACACACAACCGTGGTGGCCGCCTCGGGTGAATGCTCTGGGCCCCCGGAGATCGGAAATAGCAGACGGTCTCCAGAAGTCAGTCCCGAGCGAACACATCCGAACACCGATGCACTGTCCTTGGACGCGCAGGTGGCGGCAATCAATGCGCATGCCATAAATGCAATTCTCGAGATATAAAACTAACTCCCTTTTATTCAGTGCTCCGAGAACCATCAGTCCACGATGCCGAAGCGGCCGGATATATCCCCGTGCCGCAACCCCCCGATCAACCCCTCCCTGCCCGGCCGAATTCCAACATCGAAAACAAGATGCCCCGGAGCAAAAAAAATCAAGCGGGAAGAACGGAAGCACGACATCTCATATGTGCAGCGAAAAAGGTCCTAGAGAGAATCGGTCGCACCAGGCAAACCAAGAGATTGATTGGCATCTTTTAATGCAAGCCATGGTGGTGGCGGTGGTGGAGGTGCTGGTGCCGGTGCACCTCACGGCGCTCAATGTCGGCAGTACGGGTTGCCGTGACCGTGACCGTAGCGGTCTCCAACATGACGGTCGAGACCGTCTCGATGACGACGATCTTGCTGACCACGTTACCGTTGGTAACATAGTCGGTGCGGACAAGTTCGTAACCCTCGGGGACAGGAGGCTCCGATGGCGTCGGGGTGGCGGTGGTAGTAGGGGTAGTGGTAGGAGTGGAAGTCGGCTCCTCGGAAGTCGAAATCGAAGTCTGCTTCTCTTGGAACACGCCACCAGGGAGGATGTTATCCACAATACTGGACAAGGCGGGAAGAGGGTCGGGCAGGGGCTTCTTGTAGTTCGCGGGTTCGGGCCCGTATGCAATAGGAACATTGCCGGGGAGCGTATCGCCAATCAGGCCGCTAAGCTTCTCACTCGCGATCATAGGAGGAGTAGGCATCCGGCACTCCTTCTGTTCTTGCTCGCTGAGGATGGTGAAGAGAGGGCAGTCCGAAATCTTGCCACTGCTTGCAGTGCACTGATCCACCGCAGCTTGAAGGTGGTCTTCGTCCCAGCCGCTGATGAAGTCGCCGTGGTAGCCAAAGCCTACAACGCAGAATTAGCATAGCGGACTTGATTCAATACCTAGAGGCGCGACATACCCTCAACATCTCCGTTGGAGATGACAAACTCGCCCGGAATGCCGACGAAGTCCTGAGTCCTCCAGATGGTCTCGAAGAAGAGGCCGGGAAGCTTCACGTCGAAACCCTCAGGGCAGTTTCCATTAAGAACTGTGTCGGGGTAGGCGACGTGAGACTTTTGGTCCGGGGAGCTGATGTCCTTGCCGTTCCAGCAGGAAGGGAAGGAAAGTTCAAAGCGAACTCCGTCCTTGCACTTTTCATCGAGGAACTGCTTGTCGGGCAGGTAGTGGCGGTACAGAGACGGCTCCGGATCAGTGGCGTAGTTGAGGCAGTTGAAGCCGATGGCGCGCTGGGCAAGATCGACTTGGCTCGTCTGGCCCAATGAAGCCCAGTTCGACTTGGGCGGGTCCGGCATCTTCACGTCGAGTCCGCCAACCGAGTAGTTGCGCCGATTAGTGTCACCAGCGACCATACGGAAATTGTTGGGGAACGCCTTGATGCCTTTGCTGGGATCCTTGAGGTCGGGATTCAGGAAGTAGTAGCTGAGAAGCGCGGTTAGCGCATCCATTTTTTACGCATGCGCATGGCACTGAACAGCACTCTGAGACTTACGCAAGCATGCCGCCATCCTGCAGAACCTCCTGGTACGAGCCATTGGCGTGCCTGAAGTAGACGGCCGGCGCCCAGTAGGCTGACATGTCTTCGACCACAGCGCAAGAGGTGCAATCTGCATTGCGAAGGTCCTCGTACGTGGCGCTTGCGCCAAAACCTAAGGAAGGCGCGTTAGCAATACATCGCCATAGCGCACCAAATCCAGCACTATCAAGCGCAATGAAAAGGGCTTACCTGAAGATCCGTGGATCGCATGGGCGTGCTTCGATGGGACGCCGGGATCAATCAGGGGATCAAGACGAGCGAGGGCGACACGGCCGCGGCATTCCATGCGCCAAAAGGCAGCGGCGCCGCTCACCGATGCGAGGATCGCAAGCGAAGTGTCAGTTCTCATCCTGCGAAATGCAAAGGAGTGACTGGTAGGTTATATATATCAGGTTGATTGCGCGAAAAAAGTTGAATGCGATGTCGAAAAAAACGTCGATTGGCGAAAGGAATGTTAGATACTCGTCGAGGGAACAGGGCCGCGTTGAACGATCTATTGGCTCGAGGTGTTAGCGGCATTGCACGCCTCGCCTTGAATCGTTTTTTTCAAGTAGCAAGGTTCGCAAAAGCGAAGAAATAGTGACTAAGGCTACCAGCTTGGGACGAAACTATAACGCTGGGCTCGCCTTCAGGGGGCAGAAAGAAAGTAGAAAGAAGGAAGAAAGAAACGAGAAAGGTGATGTTGCCGCTCGGTTTTCATTCTCCACGTACCAGTTTGACCAGGCGAGGCGAGCGTAGACTATCACGAACCACAGGTACAAGTGAAGCCGACTAACGGATGACAGTTCACAGCGGTGCGGTTCACAAGGCTATCCGAACTGTGACGCAAAACCTGTTGTCGCTCGTCGTCTGTGTATCGGTTCCGGTTGTTTGCACTCAAGAGCGAGTCTAGCTCTCTCGCGCTAGTGTGATTGTTTGTCGGCGGTTGTTGGAGGCAGGCAGGCAAACTCGTCGAGTGGCAGATCAGGATCGTACCAAGAAACGAGCGTTGGCGGTCAATACAAAGAACAAGAAAAGGAACGATATGGGATGGAACTCGTCGTCGCCGAAAAGTAAAGAACGTGGGTCCCGAATTGGGAAGTTTGGGGGAAAAATCGCGAAAGTGAGCGTTACGGGTCAGAAAGACTCGAGGTCGCAAGAATGGGCGGGCAAGGCGCAGGAAGGCGAGAGTAGGGAAACAGGGAAAGATGGTGTGACAAGCACTCAAAGATATCCCAAATGAGAAGCCCTCTCTGAATTCTGTGGTGGCCCCCCCAATCTCCCATCTGTCTCGGTCGCACAACGCACGGCATCTTGCGGGGGCAAGGAATGGGAACAGCTAAGGGGAAGGGCCCCTGCCGAGGCTGGGCATCGCTCTTTCCCGAAGCAGTACCCAGTTCAGAGGTTCAGGCATATGATTGGCCAGATCATCTGGACAAGACTTGACATCTCGATTAAGGGGCGCCCCAGGGTTAGTCCCGCAGGCCCCGGCGCATGGTGAGCCCGACTAACGCAGGAACGCACTCTAGCGCGCGCGCCGCTCGCTGCCGCTTTTCCGAAGGGGTAACCGCCACAGTCCCTGGGGAGGCGGGGTATCCCCTGTGACTGGGCATAAATGACCACCACGGCAGAAATAAGAGATTTGCGTCTGCCGCTCGCGCTGTTGGTCAGCTCCTGATGTGTGACGGTGATCACTTGTTAATTTCCAGGGATGCGCGCAAAACCACTCCACACACGACGTCCGTCACACTCATAGGTAGCAGCCCCTTTGTTGAAGCTATTCGACAAGGTCCTCTGGCCACCACAGCTTGTGTCCCGCAAACTTGCGATGCCGCTGTCGGCCCGCGCGCTACATGTAGCATGACTCCGATACCGAGCGAGTTACGGCTAGTAGTGTTTGCGACTCGAACGCTGCTATATGTCTACCTATGTTTGATCGAGTTGGAGGTGATGCGTGCACCACGGGAGGTGTTGTAATGATAACCTTAACTGCTGTGGACAGTCCTGAAAGAATGACGAGGCGGGGCATGTGCACTACTCTGGTAGGACGGATTACTACGTAGTGTAGTAGTTATGCACATCTGGGAAATGCAATGGGCTCCGCAGATTCGGATGCGCTAACCTAACTGGCTTGATGAAACAGTTTCAAGCCGTGATTTCCATTCCTTGATTGGACACCAACTTATCCGCAGGAACGGAATGTATGGCCCCCAACAGTGCGCTAGTTCCTGCGTAGTGTCCTCCATTGAAGGCCCGTCGCCGTCGCAATCAAGGTGCCGGGCATTGCTGGGCGGCTTCACCCCCTTTTCTTCACCTCTGATGATGTTCGCGACTGCACGCGGGAATTTGCACCAGTTGAGAGGAGCCGGGAGAACAAGTGTGCTCTGGAATTTCGGGAATCTGTTTCACAAGAGGTATCACGGTAGTGTAGCTCAGCATGGCGATTCAATTCCGTAGATTGTCTGGATGTCGTCATGTTGCAAACAATGGGATGGGCGGCCAGATTTCGAGGGCTTCCGCAGTTTGAATGGAGGAAGGAAACACATGCTTCGGTCCGGCGCAACGGGGCAAGGATGTCGCGTGGCCCAACCCACTGCCAGTCCGTCGAAGATCGCAATTGACTGATGAAAAAAATCACCACGCGCACGCGTATCATATTTGTTGTACGGAGATCTCCACGTTACCACGGCTTACCTAAAGGGATTTGTCGCTTGTTTCCACTTGCGGGAATTCCCGTGAGGATGGTCAGACTGGAGATTCGGATGAGTCCGCATGGGGGTGTGGAAGCTTGGCATCGAGCGCCAACGGTTTTCGAGAGGATACCCTTAAGGCACAGCCACAATGTTTGTGCTCTCGAGCCACGTGGCTGAGACCCACACCTGTTGACCGACTGCGTGCTCTCCTGTGGTGGCGTGCAGGGTAACGTTAACTAGGTACCTAAGGTACGACATCTGCTCACCATCTCCCATAACGGCCGCAACCCTGGACTTACACTAGCGTTTGGGCCCCTGTGACGCTCCGGTTCGAGACAACGCACATTGACACGATAGCTCCAGCCCAGTGTCACAACAGGCTGCCCGCAAGACCTGCCTGCTGCAAGCACACAATTACAACATTTGGCTCGCGGATGTCGTGTTGAGAGTTATCTTCTTGTCGACGTCTAACTACCACACAATGGACGATCTCGCCGGCCTAAACTGGTCGGCGCCCAACCAGATGCCCGCATCCGCGGCCACGCCCGCGCAATCGGCACCGACCAACCCCGCCATCCCGACTTACCCTTCCCTGCGTCCGACCCCATCACCCTTCGCATCCGGCCGCAACAGCCCGCTACCGGCTCAGGGATCCGGAAATGCGGGAACCAAGTCACCAGCTGCCAAGATCGCTCCGGACAGCTTCGGCAATCTGCTAAACTTCGGGACCGGAAAGAGCAGTGCAAACCTCAGCCTCCGCGAACGGCAGGACCAGCTAGAAGCCGAGAAGAGGAAGAAGGAAGAGGAGAGGCGTAGACAGGCACAAGCACAATACGGAGACGGGAGCTTCCTCGACTCGCTCGGGCAGACCCAATCGAGCTCGTTGAGGACACCGTCTCCCGCGATATCAGTTCCTTCATCCCTGCAGGGGCTAGACTCGGGAACGCATAACGGGAAACCAGCGACCGAGTCGGACGATGATTTATTCGCAGCCTTCAACGCTAGCACCAAGGTGGACAATTCGAGCTACTTCCCACCCCCCGCGTCGTCGAGCACGCCTTCTTCCACGAACGTACCAGCACTGGACCTCAGCAATCCCCAGGCTTGGAACACGTCGGGAGCACCTGCTGGGACATCTGTTGGGGGAGGCTTCGCCGACGAAGATGATGACCCGTTCGGACTGAACCAGCTGAAGAGCAAGACGAGCCCCCCACCTCCCCCGGCTGCTGATGGCGACGACGACGATTTGTTGGGTGATCTGGCCAAACCAGTAGACCAAGTCAGGAAGAAGACAGGCCCCGTATTTGCCCGAGAGCCCGAGCCAGGGAAACCTATCGAGGATTCTTCTTCGGAATCTGAGGCCGAACCGGCTGCGCCTTCGGATGACCCGTTCGATAGGGCGGTTGCCCAGCTTGTCGAGTATGGCTTTACTCCCGAAAATGCGAGAAGAGGTCTCACAGAGAGTGGGGCGGGCCTTAATGTCCAAGCTGCTGTCAATTGGTTGCTGGATGATGCCCACAGGCAGGCGAAGGAGAAGCAGAAGGGCGGGGGAGGTGCAGGGGAACGCTCCACGGAGAGGGGTGAACGGGCCTCGAGTCAGTCCCGAAGTAGCACCCCATCTTGGACGAAGGAGGGACAGTCGGGCGGCGGCGCCAGGGGGAGGGACAACCGGTCGCCCGCAAGTCTGGACGGGGATTTTGCCAAGGCGGCTGCTGCTGTCGGCTCGAGTTTCCTCAAGTCGGCCAACAACTTATGGAAGACGGGGCAGAAGAAGGTCCAGAAAGCAGTGGCTGAGTTTCAGCAAGACGGAGACCCGAGCCAGCCGAAATGGATGAGAAGCGCCCAAGGCCATGGCCGCGCTGAGGATACAGGCAGGCAAATACCCGAGGTCACAGACGAAGCTCTAATGCTGGAAATGGGAGGACCACCAGGAACGAGACTTGGGAAGGCAGCACCCCAGCGTCAAGACGCCGGCGAGGCACGCCTCCGCGAAACACCACCGGCTCTACCAACCCGGCCGGGGAAGGGGAACCAGGCGCCAAGATGGCAGCAAGCTTCGCAGCAATTCATGGACCCGCGCTCGCGACTGGGCAGGCAGGGAGCTGAGGAGGAGAGTTTTCAAGCCTACGTTAGTCCTGCACGGAGGAAGAAACCGGCGGCACAACCGCAACCAGAGGCGAAACCTGCGGAGACTGACGAGGATCTGCTGTTCGGCGAGGCTGCTCCAACATCCCGAGCTGCACCACAGACTCGCTCTGCGCAACCATCTCCGAGTCCCCAGCCCTCGTCTCGGCCACCCCCTCCTGCTCCGAGACCTGCGGCCCCACGTCCTGCCCGTCAAATACCCGGCGTGTCCGCCATCGCGCTGCAAAACTCGACCAGATGCCGCCTAGAGGGTACCGCGCACTTCAAGCGCGGCGACTTCGCGGCGGCCCACGCTTCTTACACCGCCTCGATGACTGCCATTCCACAGGACCATCCCCTGACCATCCTGCTCCTCTGCAACCGCGCCCTGACCGCGCTCAAAACGGGCGATCCGCGCCAGGCGGTCCAGGACGCCGATGCGGCCATCCAGCTGATCGGCCCCGGCAAGGGCGAGGGCGAGTACGTCGAGCTTCAGACGACCGACGGGACACCCGGCGAGAAGCGCGACATGCGCGACCTCTACGGCAAGGCGCTCACTCGCAAGGCGGAAGCTCTGGAGCAGATGGAGAAGTGGGCCGACGCCGGCGCCGTGTGGCAGCTGTGTATCGAGGCCGGGCTGGGCGGGGCGACGGCCGCGGCCGGCCGGCAGCGGTGTCAGAAGGCCGTCGCGCCCAAGCCGGCGTCGACGCCCAAGCCCGCATCGGCGTCTCGCGCTGCGGCCCCGCCGCGGCCGCGGCCGTCGGCGAACCCGCAGAAGAGCTTCGAGGCGGTGGAGCGGCTGCGGGCGGCGCACCAGGCGGCGGAGCGCGAAGGGGACGAGAAGCTCGCGCTCGCGGACAAGGTGGACGCGCGCATCGCGGCCTGGCGGGACGGCAAGCGCGACAACTTGCGCGCGCTGCTGAGCAGCCTGGATACCGTGCTGTGGGAAGGCAGCGGGTGGAAGAAGGTTGGGCTGCACGAGCTGGTGATGGCGAACAAGGTCAAGGTTGTGTACATGAAGGCGATTGCCAAGACACATCCCGATAAGGTGAGCAGTCTAGTTTACTTACTTGTCTACGTTTCTTTGCGTGGCTAGCGCGGCGCGTGTTTTTTTTGCTAACCTGGGTACGACTCGCTTGCAGATTGCGCAAGATGCGACGACCGAGGTGCGCATGATTGCGGCGACGGTGTTTAGCACGCTCAACGAGGCGTGGGACAAGTTTAAGGCGGAGAATAACTTGTAAGGAGTCCGGAAGATGAAAAAAAAAAAAAAAAAGAAGAAGAAGAAGAAGAAGAAGAAGAAGAAGAAGAAGAAGAAGAAGAAGAAGAAGAAGAAGAAGAAGAAGAAGAAGAAGAAGAAGAAGAAGAAGA